>NW_028281389.1:627500-692500 GCF_059751285.1 Brachycentrus maculatus | reverse complement strand
ACATGATACGTGTGTGGTGTGGTGTTCCAACATTCTCGTATCATTAGAAATTCAATAACGAAGATAATAAATAATGCCAGCACACATAGAAAATTTAACATCCAAGGTTTATTTTTAACCGAATGAACTCTTGTTCTTCCTATTTTAACCCTTTCCACGCGGACGATGAATAAAAAACAACTGTTATATTGTTTGTATTTTGTTTTATAAAATAAAACTAGAATTTCGTTTTTAACCGTTTTTATTTTTGGTTCTTTTCTCCAACCGGTTTCGACAAGAACCTTGTCATCTTCAAGGATAGATATATAATCCATGTCCACGTCTATCCTATTGATATGCACATGTCCATGTCTATCCTAATGATATGTACATGTCCATGTCTATCCTATTGATAAGTACATGTCCATGTCTATCCTATTGCTATGTACATTTCCATGTCTATCCCATTGATATGTACATGTCCATGTTTATCTTTACATATTCTCTTTTTTGTGTCTAAATTAGGTTAAAATCGTTAAAAACAATAAAAAAATGTATAAAAAAAGAACTCCACCGACAAGGCACACAAGGTGGCTTGGTGGATCTCTGCAAAAAATGTTCTAAATATGTGTTAATTATGATTTAAATAAATGTAAAAAAAAATAATAAGTACATGTCCATGTCTATCATATCGCCATGTACATGACAAGATGACATCCCTGAAGATGACAAGGTTCTTGTCGAAGCCGATTATATGAGATAATCCAGATTTGTGAACAAGTATTTGGACACACTCAAAATGTTGTAAATAAATTAACTGGTCAAATTATAAGCTAAAATAATAAAATAAAAAGGATATTTTCTAGCGTTTCTCATGTGTGTGATTATAATCCAGGATTCGGACCTCACATACAAATGAAAGAGTTTCTGCTCAATAAAAAAGCTTCCTTCATCTCACCAATAGATGAGTCTCTAGTGATTCAAACACAATGTTTCGAAATTGGATCATACATTATAGAAGTTCCAAGAATTTAAATATTGTGGTTGTCAATCATGGGTAGAATTGGTGAATGTTACACGTGTGAAAATTAATCACTTCAACCAGCCTATGACGGTCGTAAGCCCCGTAAACGCCCAGACTTCCATATTCTTCTTCTATGTTGAGATGTCAACAAAAATAAATAGTGATATTTCTTTCATTATTTTTCACTACTATTGTCCGCCTCCGTGGTGTAATGGTCAGCGTGTTTAGCTACCGTGCTGGAGGTCCCAGGTTCGATTCCCAGGGAGGGTGAAAATAGATATTAGTGAGTTTAAACTGTAATATTTATTTAATAATACCCTGGACTGGTTCCTGAAGCGCAAGAGTGCCTTGCCTTCATAATACTACGTCAATTCGATGCAGTGCCCTATGCACCATTGGGTGCGGATAAGGGTTATAAGTAATAATTTTTCTCTACAACAATAACTGGGTTTTATTTTTTTTTAAATTTTTTCAACAGTGTCGCGTCTCCTTGCATAAGTTTTTTCCTGAATATTTTTGGCTATGTTAAAAAAAGGTGTTTTTCAAGGAGGTCAACTTGAAGTGTTTAAATTTTAACAACTGCACGCAAAAGGTTAACGCCAATTACTGTTTATCATTGGTGCCTGCCTAAATATGATAAGTTCACTGGCGATCGCTCTCCGCTCGGGCCTCGGTGTGGTTCGAGCGCCGGTTTTGTAATCTGGGGTCACGGGCTCGACTTGTCACCGCCCAAGGCTGCGGCGGGAGTTCAATGCGACGTGGAAATAATCTAATATTCTTTGGTCAACATGTATCACCGATTCCTAGACAGGTGGCGCGCGAAAAAAAGAGACGAAGAAAATATTAAAACGCAAGGCCGATTTGAACATTTTCCTTGACAACTCAATTTGGTAATTTTAGTTAATGTAACCAACTAGCTAGGCAGATATTGTAAGGGTATATTGTCATACGATGAAGCTAATGTAATTGGAAAGAGGAGTAGAGAAAGACCGAGAAAAACTTGGCGTGATCAGGTATGTCGAATATTTGAAAGCGGTCGGGTGGGGAGCCAAAATAATCGGCGGGAATGTGGAAGAGGCGAAGAATATTTTCAAAGACAGATTAGTGTGGCGTTCTATTCTCTCTGCCTCTCACTGCGGAGAAGCGGCGTGATAGTTAGTTACAACTTTCAAGTATTTGATATTTGTACTCGATCATGCTAAGATTTCTCCGGACTTCCTCTGCTTCTATTACCAATTACATTCATAAATTAGTTTTATTATCCTTTCTTCACTCCTTCGGTTCACGTGCCCAAACCAGTTCACGTGCCCAAACCATTTCAACACACCATTCTTAATTTTATCTACATATGATAATGCTCATCCTAGCCTTCCACTCTTTTCTCATTTCACCATTGGAACATCTACCACACATGGTTTTGCCGCACTGAGAGATCGCATTCCGAATGCATTTAGCCTACTTTCATCTTTCTATTGCCAACTCCGTGCTTCACTTCCATACATAAGGGTTGGTGGAACTTCTTAATTTTGTCGATAAAACATATCTCAGTCTTGCATTCTTTCCTCATTTCACCATTGGAACATCTATCATACATTGTTTTGCCTTTTTTGAATTACCTAACGTCCAAGTGACTTTGAAATCTAGCTGCGGCTTATGCAACACCGCTTATCATGTCCCTACTCGGGCTTCAACTTTATAAGTTTCATAGCCTAAGCCTATTCGTAAGTGGATTCACTCTTTATGTTTGAAGATTGTTTTGCCTCAAATTCTCCTTAGTGAAAGCATTTTTTAAAATTTAATTACTTTAGTTTTAAAAGAAATAACAATTAAAATTTCTAAGGACTTCTGGAAGGGTGCAGTCCCAAAACACTGTCGGCATTTTTTTATTGTACGCGCTTTAAAAAATAAAACTATAAACATTCCCTAAAATATTATGAATTGCCCGTCGTAAAAGGGAAGGTATCCTGCGTATTAGAAAGTGTGGGCTACCTCGTCCTGCGTTATCGCCCTAGGGTTAAAAATATTTTTGCAAGGGTTGTAAACGTCAAAGGGTGGCGGAACCTTGGACAACTAAAGAGGGTTGTTTTTATAGCATTATGGTGGCTATTTTCAGAGAAATGGTTTCGGCTGTAAAACTTTCTTTACGTTTACACGATCTGCAGCGGAGATGTTGTAATTTACTACTACCATCACGCCGTTTCTGAGAGGATGGAACGCCACACTCTTCTGTCCTGACATACGCTCCTCGCTTCCTTCACATCCATACATCTAGTGATACATACCCTCCGATTACGCAGACTTTTGACACTAACAGATTTTAGGTTCTGATTGATCTGATCGTGCCAAGTCTTTTTCGGCCGTCCTCGTTCTGTTCTTCCGCTCACATTCCCCATATGTTTATTTATTTATACATATATAGATATATTACGGCCTTATTTGTCCGCCTCCGTAGTGTAATAGTCAGCACGCTCGGCTACCGTTCTAGAGGTCCCGGGTTCGATTTCCAAGGGGGGTAAAATAAATATAAGTGATTTTTTCACTGTAATATTTATACAATATTACCCTGGACTGGTACCTGAAGCGGAGGGCTGATCATCTTTCCTTCGTGTGTAAACGATCGAGATAACACTGCGTTAATATGACACAGTGCCCTATGCACCATTGGGGTGCGGATAAGGGTTTTATTATTTTATTATATAGATATAAATATGTATTAGGGTGTTCTTAATATTGTCAAAAAAATATGACGTCAAATATTACCTAGGATTTAACGTATATTGGGCCTATAGAGCCGGGTCAGGAGTCGTAATAATCGTCGAGTATGTATGAGATGCATGAATGTAGAAGAGGCTAAGAATGTTTGCAAAGGCAGAGTGGTGTGGCGTTCGATTCTCTCTGCCTACCCCTACGGTGAAGCGGCGTGTTGGTTAGTTAGTAGAGTTTGAGTAGTGTGGTGTACAAGCATGTAAAGTGATCACTTGACCAGCCTTTGACAGATTATAAGCCCTCTATAGACCCAGACATCGATATTCTTCTTCATCTATGTTTACATGTCAAAATGTTGAAAAAATATGTATATATAGTATTTTGTTTATACAAAGCATTGTTAACTTTGTGGTATGGTAATATAACACTCTCCTTATCATTCATCGTTCACTTTGTGTAAATTTAACTCCAAGTCCTCTTTTAAAAATATCCCCATTGTGATTCATTTGTCTTCTCTCACTCTCTTTCAAAATTTTATTTTTGTTTAAATGTGAGACCGTAACAATTTTATTTTAATAACCTGATGATGGAATGATTATTCTTAAACCGGTAGTCACGAATTAGTGTTTATTAAAGTGCAACATTTTGAGTGTGTCCAAATACTTGTTCTTTACATCTCACCAATAGATGTCTCTAGTGAAGTTCTAGTGATTCAAGAACAATGTTTCTAAATTGGTTCATATATACAGAACTTCTAAGAATTTGAGTAGTGTAGTTGTCAATAATGGGTAGAATTAATGAATGTTACACGTGTGTAAAGTGATCACTTCAACCAGCCTATGACGGTCGTCAGCCCCGTAAATGCCCAGACCTCCATATTCTTCTTCATCTTTGATGAGATGTCAAAAAATAATTTATTAAAGTGGTATTATACAATGATTAAAGAAAACACTTGTTTTTTACCACTTGAGTTTTATTATAGAATACATGTTTCAGAAGTTAAACTTCCATCATTCAGGTCTGTATAATAACTAAAATATAAAATTGTTCTGTCACTTTCCCCTCTCCTTATTTATAGTATGTCCGCCTCCGTAGTGTAATGGTCATCACGCTCGGCTACCGTTCTGTAGGTCCCGGGTTCGATTCCCAAGGGGGGTAAATAAATATAAGTGATTTTTTCACTGTTATATTTATTCAATTTTACCCTGGACTTGTACCTGAAGCGGAGGGCTGATTACCTTTCCTTCATGCGTATAAGATCAAGATAACACTGCGTTTATATGACGCAGTGCCCTATGCACCATTTGGTGCGGATAAGGGTTTTTATTTTATTATTTTAAGTATATGAAATTGAATTGTTTGTGGCACGTTATCAAATACGACACGGCCAAATGATGCGATCTGTTTCAGATGTTTATGCCCTATGCACCACCATTGGGGTGCGGATAAGGGTTTTATTCTTATTTATTATTATATTTAGATAAAAAATTAATCTGTTTTCTTTGTATGATTTTTCACAGGTCGTCACAAGAAATGAGAAAGGTGTAAGAGGATTCTGCACGGGATATCTGCAAGCGTTTGACAAACAGTGGAATTTAGCCATGACCGACGTATACGAGTATTGGATAAGAAAAATAAAGAAAAAAATTCCAGCCGACTTTGGTAATTATTATTTTTGGAAGAATATGGAAATCTGGGCATTTACGGGGCTGACGACCGTCATATGCTAGTTTAAGTGATCACTTTACATACGTGTAACGTTCACCAATTCTACCCATTATTGACAACCATACTATTCAAATTCTTGGAAGTTCTATATATCGCGCACTCCTTTCAAGAACGTCATAAATCAAAAATCGTCAATTTTTTGTTGTGTATGTTTTCGGAATGCCCGGAAAATGTACTATATCCCAGCAAAAGAGGCATATTTTTAACTTAATATTTACCCGCTACAGGGCAGAAAAGGTTGTTTTTGCATTTTGAAGAAAATGTATTGTTTAAAATTTTTTTCAATAAATAGTAGATGCCCAGACTTCCATATTCTTCTTCATCTTTGATGAGATGTCAAAAAATTAAATAACTTAAAATAATGCTTTTTGCCAAAACGTGTATCAAATAAATACAATTTTGCGGCTATTTGGATAATGAATATCTCGGTAAAGAAAAGAGATGGAGCAAAATCTGTGATTGTATATGATAGAGGCCAGTTTTATGAATGCTTTGAGCCATGTTACGCCAAACAGCCGCAACGTGAATTACGGCTAGTTGCCTTTACACATTGCTGTGAGTCATTTTAAACCAGCCATACTCAACCTGCGGCGCGCCAAGCTTTTTGTGCGGCCCCCAGCACATTTATTATCAGGAACATGATGTACAAAATCTGGCTTTCTATAAATATAGAATCGTATATCTTGAGATTTATTTCGACTTTGACGTACAGATATGGAAACCCGATGAGGATGGTCGTTGTCGTGTCAACATCAGATCTGGTATAAGAGTGTTGCTACTGCACACGCTAGATTTATTCCCAAAAAACAAACATTTGTCTGTCAAATATGCACGCTATTATTATTCTGTTTTGGTCATATTTTTATAAATCTCAAATGGTTTTCCAAAAAAAACGGAGGTGGTGGGTTTCATGATATTTTTTGTCATACCAGTATATGGTAGTGTTGCGGCCCGCGTAGCTTTACAAATATATGAAAAAAAAGGTTGAGTATCATTGTTTTAAACTGTATTTGAAGCATTGTATTTTTATTTATGTATTTATTTTCAGAAAGTTTTAAAGGCACCCCTCATACTGAGTCCAAGCTTGCTTCAAGGCGTTTCTTTGTGCCCGAATTGACGGTGAAACCGTTCAAGAAAGGACTCGAATCCTGCGAACGTCATATACCTCAACTGCTAATGCGCGGGGAACACGTGGTCACAATAATCATCCTGCCGTGACGATGACGATGATACGAGCAGGAATTCATCTCAATATCACAATGCAACAACCTGCCATAGTGCATATCGGTAGTGTAAAGGGGCAAAGGGGTATATCTGTCAAATTTTACAGAAGAGCAAAAACAAACTTGCGAAATTAAATAACTCATTTGTTTTATGTATTTTTAAATGTACATATCTTAATTATTATTGCAACTACAGCTATATCCAGATTATGGAAAACTTCATTTTAGACATTTTGTGGAACAAAAAAAAACAAAAAATACAAAAAAACCTGAATTCTAATAATAATTTATTAAATAATATATTGTTTCAAAATTCTTCGCCATTGCTTTCCATTTTTCCTTTGTTTTCAAACTCCGTCCCTTAACTAACCCCTTCCCCTTACTTTCCCCTCTCCTTATTTATAGAACAATTTTATATTTTATATTTTAGTTATTATACAGACCTGAATGATGGAAGTTTAACTTCTGAAACATGTAGTCTATAATAAAACTCAAGTGGTAAAGAACGAAGTGTTTTCTTTAATCATTGTGGAACAAACTTAGAAAATGAAATATTTTACAAAAATACCCCTTTGCCATTACGGCTTTCCAAACTCAAAACACAGTAAGGGACATTTTTTTGTAGTGCGTTTTTTTTTTTGCATTTTTGGATTAAGTAGATTCTACTTAGTCCAAAAATGCAAAAAAAAACGTATTCCAAAAAAAATGTCCCTCACTGTGTTTTAAATTTGGACAGCCGATTACACTACCGATATAAGACACTGTATACGTAAACATATTTAATGCCCGGTATTCGATAAGTCGCAACTTAATTTTCTAACCTAATCTAATACAGGTACATTTTAGGTTATTTATTTTTTTCTCAAAACACCGTTTTTGAATTTAAAAAATAAGTATTTCTTTAAAATAATATGGTTTTTAAAGATCGACGTGCCCTACGTAGAGTGCTCTAACTACATTTTTGTCAATTTTGAGATATTTGGTGTATGTTATCAACTGACCGTTATCTACAGATATAATAATAAAACCCTTATCCGCACCCCAATGGTGCATAGGGCACTACGTCATATAAATGCAGTGTTTTTCTTGATAATCGTCGGGTATGTATGAGGTATGCAGTCGTAATAATCGTCGGGTATGTATGAGGAGATGCATGAATGTAGAAGAGGCAAAGAATGTTTGCAAAGACAGAGTGGTGTGGCGTTCGATTATCTCTGCCTACCCCTGCGGGGAAGCGGCGTGATGGTTAGTTAGTTAGTTAGTTTTTCTTGATCGTCTACACATGAAGGAAAGGTGATCAGCCTTCCGCTTCAGGTACCAGTCCAGGGTAATAGTGAATAAATATGACAGTGAAAAAATCACTTATATTTATTTTACCCCCCTTGGGAATCGAACCCGGGACCTCCAGAACGGTAGCCGAGCGTGCTAACCATTACACTACGGAGGCGGACAAATATAAACAAACAAAAAATATATAAAATAAATTACGCTTATTTTTTAGGTAGATAAGACGCTATCTATCTATATCGAATTTTTTAAATGAACTGAACTCCTAAAACGCTAACTACTTAATTTTGACAAATCATAAAGTTTTAAAACGATTTAATACATTATTTTATCGTGTTTTTGAATGTGTAATACTAGTTGAGAATTTCAGATAAAACCGTTAATAAAAAAGAATACGTTAAAAAAATATTCTAAGCGTTTATCTAAATATATCGAATTTTCGAAAGGAACTGAACTCTTAAAACGCTAACTACTTTATTTTGACAAAGCATATAGTTTTAAAACGATTTAGTACATTATTTTATCGTGTTTTTGAATGTGTAATACTAGTTGAGAATTTCAGATAAAACCGTTAATAAAAAAGAATACGTTAAAAAAATATTCTAAGCGTTTATCTAAATATATCGAATTTTCGAAAGGAACTGAACTCTTAAAACGCTAACTACTTAATTTGACAAAGTATAAAGTTTTAAAACGATTTAATACATTATTTTATCGTGTTATTGAATTTATAATACTAGCTAAGAATTTCAGAGAAAACCGTTAATTAATAATAATAAAAAATACGTTAAAAAAATCTTCTAAGCTCTCTCCTGTAATGTAACAGATTTGCAGATAGATAGATTACTTTACGTAGGGGCCGTCGAGATGTATCTACATATCGATCACTCCTTTCAAGAACGACAAAAATCAAAAATCGTCAATTTTCAGTTGTGCATGTTTTCGGAATGCCCAGAAAATGTACTATATCCCAGCACAAGCGGTATATTTTTAACTTAATATTTGCCCGCTACAGGGCAGAAAGTGTTGTTTTTGCATTTTGAAGAAAAGGTATTGCTTAATATTTTTTTTAATATGCTTAATGTTTTACAAATGGAGAAAAAATTCTAGGTTTTACCTAAAAAGATCTGTTGCACAGTAAAAAGTTCAATAAGTGACTTGATATTTATTTTTAATACACTGTATTATATTTTTAAACTTTAAAAACATTCTCCTGAAAAATCAAGTTTTTTAATGTATGGCGTTTTTGAAAGGAGTGAGCGATATGTTTGCATATATGTTTATTCTGTATAAGAAATTGAAATAAATAATTTTATGTACGATTTATGTATTGTTTGAAATTTTAAGAACCCCTGCGTGAGTCATAAATCAATTTAAAAAATAATTGTAATAAATTTATTTTCCATATCAAAATTGTTGTTGTTTTATTTTCAAAATTGTTGTTGTTTTATTTCCAAAATTGTTGTTGTTTTATTTTCAAAATTGTTGTTGTTTTATTTTCAAAATTGTTGTTGTTTTATTTCCAAAATTGTTGTTGTTTTATTTTCAAAATTGTTGTTGTTTTATTTCCAAAATTTTTGTTGTTTTATTTTCAAAATTGTTGTTGTTTTATATTCAAAATTGTTTTTGTTTTTATTTTCAAAATTGTTGTTGTTTTATTTTCATCCCTATTACTATTTGATTTTTAACCTTTTCCACTCTGACCATTTTTTCTCATAACTGATCAGCTACTCTGATAAAAAAAATGTGACGTTTTTCTACCATTAAAATAAATTTTTTGGTTCCCTTATTTTGTGACACTCTGTCTGGCAATCCGTATGACCATTCGTTTTTATAACTGAACTTGAAAGTGTAACTTTCATCGTTTTCCATGGCGGATTGACTATAAAATATTTATTATAAACACATAAAATGCAATTTCTGTTATATTAACTTATAACCCTTATCCGCACCCAATGGTGCATTGGGCACTGCATCGAATTGACCCAGTGTTATCTTGATCATTAATTACATGAAGGCAAGGTGATCACTCTTGAGCTTCAGGAACCAGTCCAGAGTAATATGAAATAAATATTACAGTGTAAAATCACTAATATTTATTTTCACCCCCCCTGGGAATCGAACCCGGGACCTCCAGCACGGTAGCTAAACACGCTGACCATTACACCACAGAGGCGGACATATTTTAACTGTTAACACTAATATCACAATTTTTTTAAATATAATAGCTCCACAAAACGAAATGAAGTGGGATTATCCTTGGAGAACTGTCATAAATGAAGCATAACGACTGACTGTCCCAAAAAATATTAGCGTATGACAAATATCACCAAAATAATAATCTATTTTTCCTAGATTATATCTAAGTAATAGAAAGTTTTATTGAAGAAATGTTGGTCAATTCAATATGTTGCGATGATTAACCGCATTTATCTCAAAATATTTTTTGCTAGAATATACTTGGGTGATAGAGAAATCAATGATTAAACTTATACCTGCGCCGGGCCAGACATTGTGGCCCACGGAGCTGCCTACTAGAATCATACGGGCCGGAATGTCTGGCCTACAGAGTGGTAAGAGTTAAATTAATCTATATTAAAAAAATTAAAATAAATTACCTTCAGACAATCTGCGATGAACTCGCCTCCTTTTATTCCGAAAGTCCTTGCGAATATCCCGTTAGTGTCCAGTATGAAAATATCCTGGAAAAATAAAAAATAAAATAATCATCCAATCATTTCAAAGGCACTATTTGTCCTCAAATATATTCAACGTAGTATACTGGTCGCCGCATAAGAATGCCAAACTAACACATAAGAAATCATTTGTGTTACATGCAAGCATGTAAATGTAGTTGTAAAATCAGTCTGTCGATTGGCTGCACGTCTGTTTGTGACCATAAATACCCAGCTTTGGTTACAAATACACCATGCTTACCCTTTCTATGAGAATTCAACCATACATCTTACCAACAGCACTAAGCATTTTTTTTATTAATATTATTTATTTAAACATATTACAGACTTAAGTCACATATCGCTCGTATGTTTCCGGAATGCCCAGAAAATGTACTATATCCCAGCAAAAGCGGAATATTTTTAACTTAATATCTACCCGCTACAGGGCAGAAAGTGTTGTTTTTGCCTTTTGAAGAAAGGGGTTTTTTTAATTATTTTTTTTAATATACTAAATATTTTTCAAATGGAGAAAAAACATTCAGGTTTTACCTAAAAAGATCTGTTGCACAGTAAAAAGTTCAATAAGTGGCTTGATATTTATTTTTAATACATTGTATTTTATTTTTAAACTTTATAAATGATCTCTTGAAAAATCCAGTTTTTTGATATATGACGTTGTTGAAAGGAGTGAGCGATGTATTTTATATGTCCTCATGTATTAGGACGATGAATTTCTCTGTTAAAAATCGATTTGGTGTTGCTGTGAGTCGTTTTAAACATTATTTGGACCATTGTATTAGTAATCTCATATCGCTCACTCCTTTCAAGAACGTCATAAATCAAAAAACTTGATTTTTCAGGAGAGCGTTTTTAAAGTTTAAAAATATAACACAATGTATTAAAAGTAAATACCAAGCCACTTATTGAACTTTTTACTGTGCTACACATCTTTTTAGGTAAAACCTGAAGGTTTTTTCTCCATTTGAAAAATATTTATTATTTTTAAAAAAATAATGAAACAATACCTTTTCTTCAAAATGCAAAAACAACACTTTCTGCCCTGTAGCGGGTAAATATTGAGTTAAAAATATGCCTCTTTTGCTGGGATATAGTACATTTTCTGGGCATTCTGAAAACATCCACAACTGAAAATTGTCGATTTTTGATTTATGACATTCTTGAAAGGAGTGAGCGATATGTTGGAAAAATGTGGAAAGGCATTTAATTAGACTTTAAATAAATGTTTACATCGTTTACAAGATATCCAACCACGTATGACTCAGAACCACACACATTAAAACCACATATACAAAATAAAGTTATAATGTACCACAAATTAGGTTTCTTTTCCCTGATGTCCGTGGCGATTATATTTCGTAATGTATATATGTTTTTATCTATTTTTTACGCGCCGCGACGCCGACGCCAATAGACGCTCGGGCGCCGACCCCGTGACGTCACTTTCTAGGAAGACTTCCAGAAACTGAATTCGTTCACTGTAAAAAATGTATTCTGGCATAAAAATGGTGTCACTTTTAAAATCATTTTCCAAACACCAATGTATGAAAAAGAAGAACCATTTTTCTTTAATAATTTATATATGGGATCGAATGCAGAGCAGACACCGCAGTAACAAAAAACGCACTAAGGGCGCTTGTGCACTACACGGAGTTTTACCGTCCGGCAGTCCGGTTTTGAAAAATAAAAGCGACTAGGATAGTTAAGCGTGATGGAATTTACGCGCAACGTGTTCACGCACCAATCTGAAGAAAGATGGACAAAAGCACAATCCCATCATCGTTTTAAAAAGCTAAATGACGTGCCGGACGGTAAAATTCCGTGTAGTGCACAAGCGCCCTTAGGGCGTTGGCACTACAGGAATTTTACTGTCCGGCAGTCCGGTAAGCATGATAAAACGGTGATTGGCTTGTGCTTTTGGCCGTCTTTCCTTGGATCGGTGCTTGATCACAGTGCTCGTAAATTCGATCACGCTAAACTATCGTAGTCACTTTTATTTTAAAGAGGAATACCAAAAAATTCATGTACATATGTTACAGAAAGATAACATGATACGAAGGCATGGTCTAGGTGACGTTGTTCATGACAGAAGGACCTACAACCTGAGGATGAGGAGAGCTGACCCCAAGAGTCAACAAAGACGATAAGTTGGGATGGAACCATGAAGATATATATTAATGATAAAAGAGACAGATTTAAGTTCCTTTTTCATTTAGAACATGATCGCTAGCTTTTTACTTTTTTTACTTTGTCATCTTTTTTATGTTTAAGTTTTAATTAAAAATAAAATAAAATAAAAAATTGCTCACTGAGAGTCAAGATTTTTTTTTTTGTATATTTTTTTTTTTTATTTAATTTAAGTTTTTTGTATTTTGTATTAACTAATTATACTTAGAAACCTATACCCTTATACCCTGTACTATGACTATTTATTTTGTATACCCACACACAGGCCATGCCTTTGTGGGATCTTTTTTTGTATTTATTTTTATTTTTTATAAATATTTTTTGTTTTTGAATTTATGTAATGCAAAAGAATTTTAAATAAAGAAAAAAAAAATGATACATATTACAATTATAGAGGGCCTGACCCATACGTTAAATTGCCATTATAAATGATTTTAAGTAATCAGGAATTCTAGCTTGTAAAATTGTTACGTTTTGGTGCGATTTAATGATTTAATATTGGTTTAACACAGGATTGGTCACGTTTTGTCGCAACTTTAATTAAGATTTCGATAGAATACAGGAAACAGAACAGATTTGCAATTAAAGGATTTTTTGTGCAATATTGGAAATGTTACTTTTTGGCGAGGATCTCCACAATTACCAAATTAACCCGCTGCCTGACAAATGTAAAATATAATCCATTCGGGGATCCAAAATAAGTGATCTGAAAAAGTACTTTATGGAAAGATATATACTTATTTAATAGATTTATATTATCCACTGACACTTCGTGATGGAATTGCATTTTTAATTTATTATTAGATTAAAACCAATATTTTTAGCTTTTCCACTTTTTTATTTGACCAGCGACCGGGTTTCGTCGTTACCGACATCATCAGACTGGTAAATCATCAGCCAGTCTGATGATGTCGGTAACGACGAAACCCGGTCGCTGGTCAAATAAAAAAGTGGAAAAGCTAAAAATATTGGTTTTAATCTAATAATAAAAAAAAAAAAAAAAAAAATATATATATACTTATGGAGTGATTAGACATATCGCCCACTCCTTTCAAGAACGTCATAAATCAAAAAGCTTGATTTTTCAGGAGACCGTTTTTAAAGTTTAAAAATATAATACAATGTTTTAAAAATAAATATCTAGCCACTTATTGAACTTTTTACTACGCAACGGATCTTTTTAGGTAAAACCTGAAGATTTTTTCTCCATTTGAAAAATATTTAGTTTATTTCAAAAAATAATTAAACAATACCTTTTCTTCCAAATGTAAAAACAACACTTTCTGCCATGTAGCGGGTAAATATTAAGTTAAAAATATGCCTCTTTTTCTGGGATATAGTACATTTTCTGGGCATTCCGAAAATATGCTCAACTGAAAATTGACGATTTTTGATTTATGACGTTCTTGAAAGGAGTGAGCGATATGTATTTTCTTATTTTGTTTTTACCTATTAGGTTTTTTAAATTTTCTCATTTGTTATATTTTCTCTTTTTTTATATATTCGCATTTGTTTATTTTAAATATGCTTCTTACCTTATGTTTTTCTCATTTATTTCTTTTAAATATGGTTCTTGTGCCTATTTATTATACCTGTTAATTGTTTTTATATTTTGCCATGTATTAGTATTAGTTTTAGTTATTTAAAAAAATTCTTTATTGTAACATTATTATTTGTGTTCCAGTCTTGTTAACCTTAATCCCTTATCCAAAAATGAGAAATAGAAATTACTCATCGGGAATATTATATGTATATATCGCTGATGTATGTAATATGTTTGGAAAACAATTGTGTTCTAATCTCGTGAAGATCGGAAGTCGTCCTAGAATGCACGTACTGGCGGAGTTCACGTGTTCCCACGTGTTCGAGTCAACACTGGAACACGTTACACACCAGTCGAGGAAAGCTATTTTCATTTCATACAATATTAACCCTTTTGGCGCACGCACGTATGGGTCACTTTGGTTCAAAGACCAGCGACCACTTAATTACATCACCTAGTTTCCACATTCCAAACAAATAATACCACAAAGCTGTAAAATGGGTGGATTTTTGTTTTTGTTTTATGATCACAACAAAGTCAGTAAAAATACCGTGCGAATAGCTTGTAGAAATAAATGTGTATTGTTTAACCCTAAATTAGCGTATTTAGTATTTGGCTAACGTGCAGGAGGTCCCGGACTCGATTCCCAGATTGGTTAAAATAAATATTAGTGATTTTACGCTCTAGTCTTTATTTAATATTACCCTGGTCCTGAAGCGCAGGAGTGATCACCTTGCCTTCATGTAAGTAACGATCAAGATAACACTGTGTCAATACGATGCAGTGCCCTATACACCATTAGGTGCAGATAAGGGTTATTAGAATTATATATCCGCTTATCATCTTTTACAAGGCATCAGGTTCGCGCCGCCCAGGACGACCACTGCTGACAATTCGTCGGCAGTTCTCGTCAGAACTTCGGGACGCGGATCTGACTTGGGAGGATGCAAGGGAGCTGGCAGCCGACAGAAAAGCCTGGAGACAGTTTGTGAACTCCATATGCTCCACCTAGGGAGCGGATATGGTTTATTTTTATCGTGACAAGTGATGTTTGTAAGTGGCACTTAAATATATAATTAAAATAAAAACATTTGTATAAGACCAGTTTTGAGTTTTTTTAAATGTAAACACGACTAGTTTCGAGAACTAAAGAGAACTACATAATAAAAATAATAAAGAGTTCACGTATTTGCGGAAGCCTGGGAATAACAGACATCAATAGTAAGGTAGAGGAAAGGCAATTGAGATGGTATGTAATGAAAATACAGTTTACATTACATTTTTCACTGTTGATGAGAACATTGTAGTTCTCGAAACTAGTCTAAGAAACTGTATTATTAAACTAACAAAGTGGTTTTATGAGTATTAAACACGTGTGTTTTATTTTTGATTTGGCGTTTAATTTGTGGAAGTCTATTTTAATTTATGTATTAATTTTTTTTAATCAATCATAGATCTTATTGAGTCAACTAAGTAGGGCATTTTCAAATAAATCGCCCACTCCTTTCAAGAACGTCATAAATCAAAAAACTTGATTTTTCAGGAGATCGTTTTTAAAGTTTAAAAATATAACACAATGTATTAAAAATAAATATCAAGTCACTTATTGAACTTTTTACTGTGCAACAGATCTTTTTAGGTAAAAGTTGAAGGATTTTTCTCCATTAGAAAAATATTTAGTACATTTAAAAAAATAACTAAACAATACCTTTTCTTCAAAATACAAAAACAACACTTTCCGCCCTGTAGCGGGTAAATATTAAGTTTAAAATATGCAGCTTTTGCTGGGATATAGTACATTTTCTGGACATTTCGAAAACATGCAAAACTGAAAATTGACAATTTTTGATTTATGACGTTCTTGAAAGGCAGTGAGCAAAATGTCATTTGAAAATGCCATAACTAGGCGAACCAATTGTCACAATATTAATTTTTATGTGTTTTTTGACAGTAAAATACAACTTAGTACACCCAAAAATATGTGTTTGATTCAACAATAATATATAAACTTGTGTTTCATCTGTATGTTTAAATCATCACATTATTCCGCAAAGCAAACGCAAAATCAATCACAAATAAAACAGTATTTTCATGAAAAACAGTGGAATTTATAAAATCCCCAATGAAACTTAATTTACAACATTTTGAGTGTGTCCAAATACTTGTTCACAAAATCTGGATTATCTCCAATTACAGGAGTTATTTTCATATTTTTTTTGACATCTCATCAAAGATGAAGAAGAATATGGAAGTCTGGGCATTTACGGGGCTGACGACCGTCAGAGGCTGGTTTAAGTGATCACTTTACACACGTGTAACATTCACCAATTCCACCCATTATTGACAACCACACTACTCAAATTCTTGGAAGTTCTATATATATGAACCAATTTAGAAACCTTGTTCTTGAATCACCAGAACTTCACTAGAGACATCTATTGGTGAGATGTAAAGAAGCTTTTTTATAAAGCAGAAACTCTCATATTAGTATGTAAACTAATAAACTTAAACCAGCCTATGACGGTGAGCCTGGAGATAATCCAGATTTTGTGAACAAGTATTTGGACACACTCAAAATGTTGAAACTTAATTTGAAAACCTGTTACTCGATCGATGGGTGTTTTAATGGTATTCTATAATAGTGAAATATATATTAGAAACTTGATTAGTATTATTTTAGTAATTAATGTTGCGTTGTAAGTGTCGTGCATTTGCGCGTGCGTTGTCGCGTGACGTCACTCGTGTGTGGGTGCTCTTAGAAATACATGCTCCATGAAAATTCCTAGCTCAAAACAAAAGCGGACCAAGTCAGTGTTGTCCGATTTCTATGCCATTAATACATTGTAGTAAAAGAGGGTCGCTTCTTAGTTTTCTCAAACACTAAAAAAATAATATATATATATATATATATATATATATATATATATATATATATATATATATATATATATATATATATATATATATATATATATATATACATGTGTTTTGTTTATATTCAATGTTTTGTTATATATTTTGTCCGCATCCGTAGCGTAATGGTCAGCACGCTCGGCTACCGTTCTGGAGGTCCCGGGTTCGATTCCCAAGGGGGGTAAAAATAAATGAAAGTGATTTTTTTACTGTAATATTTATTCAATATTACCATGGACTGGTACCTGAAGCGGAGGACTGATCACCTTTCCTTCGTGTGTAAAACGATCATGATAACACTGCGTTCATAAGACACAGTACCCTATGCACCATTGGGGTGCGGATAAGGGTTTTATTATTTTATTATTATAATTCAATCATTTACAAAGTGAATAACTTTTGAGTTATTTCACTATGTTCGTGAGCATTTTCCGAGTCGAGTTTCTCCAGTGGATGCGCTCGGACGATAACGAAAGCAAAACAACTTAGTATTCTTCCTTCCGCATTCGCTCATGGCTTGTACCTTGCGCCTTGTAGCTCGTACAAGGTGGGCGAAAACCCATCATCCTACGAAAATGTAGATATACGTATATTAAAAATATTATTTATGTTTTGAATATTGAAAGCATTAACTTTGTGGATCATATTGATATATTATTTCGAGAAATAGAAATATTTGTGTTCTAAATAAATGAAACCCTGAAGAAGAAGAAACAACAACCTGTTGCCCTCTTCAGGGTTTCATTTATTACTAAATTTAATACTTTTTAATACAGGGTTCAATACAGGGTTTAAATTTAATACAGGGTTTCATTTATTACTAAATGAGTATTTAGTATTTAAATTTAGTAATAAATGAAACCCTGTATTAAATTTAAACCCTGTATTAAATAGTATTAAATTTAGTAATAAATGTAACCCTGAAGAGGGCAACAGGTTGTTGCCGAAACTAGTTGGTTAATAAAAATGTGAGTGGATCAGAACACAAAGTATTTTTATTTCTCGAAATAAAATATTATTTATATTTAAAGCATTGTTAATTAATGTTTTACTTAGTAAATACCACTATTTCTTAAAATCTACTGTGACACGTGTTGAATTACGTTCGAGGAATAATAATTTTTCAGAATTTGCTTACCATTTAATAGATAATGAACACAAATTTAACTACAATAACGTAGAAATCCTAAAAATAATTAATACGAAAAGCCACAAACTGCAACATTTTGAAACAATAGAAATTCATAAAAAAATTAAATAACAATAAACCCATAATTAACAATATGACAATGACTAAAGCCTCCCCCCTATTGTCTATGTTCCCACTGATAAGAAATAAAAATGAAAAATAAAAAATAGAATTTAAATCAATAAATAAAAATAAGAAACAGCTACTACCCCCTCTCCAGCTTTTAACGTCCCAAGGACCCAACTCTGAAATTTGGAATCAGCTTCACATACGGTGTTCGAAAATGATGTGGAATGCATCGAAACACGTGTCACAGTAGCTTTTAAGAAATAGTGGTATTTACTAAGTAAAATATTAATTAAAAATGGATAGATTTTACCACAAAGTGACTGCCGAATCAATTAATGAAAATAATTAAAGCATTTACTTTGAGATTAGTCATTTTTACTTTTATATTTTAGTACAAAAATGTCAGTAATATTAGTATATAACTACTCACCAAGATTATTATGTCTTCCGGTTTTGAGACGTACCCGTCTCTTCGTCAGGACAATCACTACCACAGAATGCAAACAATACTACCCTTCAGTACCATAGCACTATTTACACACTAAAAACACAAAATGTTTAACAAATCGCAAACATGCATGTTTGTTCTGCAACTTCTAGTGCATGTTGGTCTTCGGGTCGACTAAAATCGTATGTGTTAAACATTTTGTGTAGTTTTAAGTGTGTAAATAGTGCTATGGGAAGTATTGTTTGCATGTTTTGGTAGTGATTGTGGTCCCGTGGTTAGTGTCGCGGACTGAGAGTCAGAGTTTCGCGGTTCGAACCCACTCTACCAAAATTTGATACCTATTTCTAATAATGAGCCGCTTAGGCTCACAGAAATATGAAATTGAAATATTTGTGTAAATAACAAAAACACAAATATTTCTCTTTTTTTTAAATAAAAATAATAATATAAATTTGGATAATTTAAACAGCGTCATTTTCGTAAAAAACTACCTCAAGGGCGCTTAATAAAATCGTATATAGTAAAACTATTTTTTATTGTTATTTTTTAATGAGCTATCGAGACTTTCGCCACCGTGTACCTAATCGCCTATGCCGTGACTATGAAGTAGAGCTAATGACAATGCTTTGTGAAAGAAAATACAACCTCACCTAACTAATAACAATACCTAGGCAATGTGTAATGAAGGTCGCTTATCATTTATTTATGCATGTTTATTTCAAGTACAACAAAGAAATAATTATTTAAATTTCTCCCCGGTGTCGGTTTAATGATGTAGAGAATACTCAGTCAATTAATGCAGGGCTATATATTTTACTAGATTGGCGAAAATGCGATGGAAATAGAAAAAAATGGTTTAATGATGTATGGAATACTCAGTTAATCAACGCATGGCTATATATAAAGCTGGCTTGGGAAAATGCGATGTAAATTGGAAAAAAATGAGTTAATGATGTATAAAAAACTAAGTCAATAAACGCAGGGCTATATATTTTACTGGATTGGCGAAAATGCGATAGAAATTGGAAGAAATTCGGTCTAATGATGTATAGAATACTAAGTTCATAAATGCAGGGTTATATATCGAGCTGGTTTGGGAAAATACTATGGAAATTGGAAAAAATGGTTTGATGTTGTACAAAATACTCAGTCAATCAATGCAGGGCTATATATCGAGCTGGTTTGGCGAAAATGCGATGGAAATTGAAGAAAAAAATGGTTTAATGATGTATAGAATATTCAGTCAATCAATGCAGGGTAATATTAGGAGCTGGTTGGGCGAAAATGCGATGAAAATTGGAAGAGATTCGGTTTAATGATGTATAGAATACTCAGTCAATCAATGCAGGGTATTATTAGGAGCTGGTTTGGCGAAAATGCGATGGAAATTGGAAGAGATTCGGTTTAATGATGTATAGATTACTCAGTCAATGAATGCAGGGATATATCGAGAGCTGGTTCGACGAAAATGCGATGAAAATTGGAAGAAATTCGGTTTAATGATGTATAGAATACTCAGTCAATCAATGCAGGGTATTATTAGGAGCTGGTTGGGCGAAAATGCGATGGAAATTGGATGAAATTCGGTCTAAGGATGTATAGAATACTGAAGAAAAGGGGAAAGGTGAAAGATCAAAACTCAAGTCAAAAACAAATTGTACGAAACGAGGGACATACCACGATATCAATGTCGACTAGCAACATTGAATAATTTTATCGGTGACAATTGAACTTGTAAAAATCTTCACATTCATTGTAATACAAATTTCGATGAACGATAAATATAGGAATTACACATTTACATACGAGGAATGTTTGCAAAGGCATAGGTGTAGCGTTCTATTCTCTTTGCATACCCCTGCGGTTAAGCGGCGTGGTGATTAATTAATTAGTTACGATTGAGATAACACTGCTTCAATACGATACAGTGCCCTATACACCATTGTGCTAGAATAATTATCATAATTATCATATTTGGATTACAGATTATAGATTACAGATTATGTTATCCGGAGAACATGAGATTGAGGAGAGAATTTGATAATATGGTAGATCAAAAGAAAAATTACTGTATCTCGAATATTGTATGAGATCTCACAATATAGTATATAATATTTCATATATAATAATGATAGGAATTGACATGTGACAGTCTATTGTATCGTTATTTAAGATTAATGGTCATATTTCCGAGGGCTTCCATAATTTTCTATTGTATGTTGAAAAATATTATATTTCCCTTATTTATTATGTATTTGCAAACCTACTCTGAAACTGCCAAAATGCGAATGCTTAGATGGTCAGCTGGAGCGTCCCTTATAGACAAAATAAAGAGTTCACGCATTCGCGAAAGCCTGGCTGTAACAGGCATCAATAGTAAGGTAGAAGGAAGGAAATTGAGATGGTATGGTCACATAGGACGCAGAGAACCTGATCACATTGTGAACAAGACGATCGCCATGGATCTTTCTCGAAATACATCTAGAGTAAGACCGAAAAAAAATTAAAAAAATATATTTGTGTTCCAGTCTTGTTAACCTTAATCCCATGTCCCAAAATGAGAAATAGAAATTACTCATCGGGAATATTATATATATATTTATATATATATATATATATATATATATATATATATATATGTATATATATATATATATATATATATATATATATATATATATATATATATATATATATATATATATATATATATATATATATATATATATATATATATATATATATATATATATATATATATATATATATATATATATATATATATATATATATATATATATATATATATATATATATATATATATATATATATATATATATATATATATATATATGACATATCGCTCACTCCTTTCAAGAACGTCATAAATCAAAAAACTTGATTTTTCAGGAGAACGTTTTTAAAGTTTAAAAATATAATACAATGTATTAAAAATAAATATCAAGCCACTTATTGAAATTTTTACTGTGCAACAGATCTTTTTAAGTAAAACCTGAAGGTTTTTTCTGCATTTGAAAAATATTTAGTTTATTTAAAAAAAATAATTAAACAATACCTTTTCTTCAAAATGCAAATGCAAAAATGACACTTTCTGCCCTGTAGCAAGTAAATATTAAGTTTAAAATATGCCGCTTTTGCTGGGATATAGTTCATTTTCTGGGCATTTTGAAAACATGCACAACTCAAAATTGCCGATTTTTGATTTATGACGTTCTTGAAAGGAGTGAGCGATATGTAAGCAATATGTTTTGAAATAAATAAATAAAAAATTAACAAATAAAAATATCTATTTGTCTCTAAACTTTCTCCGCGCGAATATTTTCGCCAGTTTTTCGACGTAATATCGTGCCGAATCTCGGATCCGCGTCGGTGTGCAACGACAGCCACCTTGGCATGCAATTAGCTGCATTTTCCGCCATCTTTCATTGGCAAGTTCAAAGCCTGTTAACGGTGGCTGCCTCCGACGCTAATGGGTGATCAGGCGTGACAGCTTGCGGGAAAAACGGACGGATTTTAGTTTTTGTGGAAAGTTGAAATTTTTGACGAATTTCATATTTTTGGTCGATTGGTTTTTCCCCTTATTATAAATGTAATCAGAAAGAAATCATAGAATTGAATAACTTAAAATAATATTAAAATCACGTAGATATTAACTGGTTATTCTTGCACACAATAACTAAACACTTATTACTAATTATTTTAATACTTCAAAAAGCAAATTCATCAATTTGGTTAAAGTTTATACCGTCCGCCTCCGTAGTGTAATGGTCAGCACGCTCGGCTACCGTTCTGGAGGTCCCGGGTTCGATTCCCAAGGGGGGTAAAATAAATATAAGTGATTTTTTCACTGTAATATTTATTCAATATTACCATGGACTGGTACCTGAAGCGGAGGGCTGATCACCTTTCCTTCATGTGTAAACGATCAAGATAACACTGCGTTTATATGACACGGTGCCCTATGCACCATTGGGGTGCGGATAAGGGTTTATTATTATTATTATTATTAGACTGTTGGGGTCAGCTTTCGTCGTCCTCAGATTGTAGGTCCTACTATTATGGACAACATCACTTAGACCATGCCTTCAAATATGTATTATTATTATTATCTTAAATACATGAAGGACTGGCGATCAGCCCTACGCTTCAGATACCAGTCAAGGATAATGTTAAATAAGTATTGAAGTGAAAATCAATTACATCTATTTTGACCCCCCTGGCAATCGAACTCGGAATCTCCAGAAAGGTAGCATAATACGCTTACCACAACACTTCGGAGGCGGACGAACCATTTTATAAAAATAATCATTAACGCAAAATTTGAATGTATACTCAAATAAATATGAATGAAAATGGTTGAATGAAATGACTTTTTTTTTAATGTACTAAAGATTAATATTTTGTTTTGAAGTATTTTTGGTATAAATATCTGAAAAATATGTCAACATGGTAACTGTCATTAAAACGCACAAATATTGTTTTTTTTTCTAGATGCTGTATATGTCAAGAAACGTTTTATTGATAAGTGCCGAATAAGACACGTGTTTCTGTATCAGTTAAAAATTTACGATTTTCTTTTACTAAAAATATATACTGATATGAAAATGATATATTCAGTTTTACTCCAAACAAGCGTGATATCGCAAAAATAATTAATTTTACAGTTTGTCAAATCTATTGTGCTTAAAATTATTTACATTTTTCCTTTTAAAGATTTTAAAAAAATTCTAAAAGTATACTTATACATATTTTACACTCCAATTAATTATTTAATATTACCCTGGACTGGTACGTATGTATATGACATGTAAGTAATGATCGAGCGTCTATATGATGCAGTGCCTTATGCACCATTGGGTGCGGATGAGGGTAAGAAGATATACACACACACATATATATATATATATATATATATATATATATATATATATATATATATATATATATATATATATATATATATATATATATATATATATATATATATATATATAAATGGGGCTTTTTTTTCTTCTTTCCTTCCTTCCTGTCATACAATGCTACAATTTTTTTTAAATTTTATTTAAAAACACATAGTTTTATAAACTGTCTTAAAAATGATGGCATATGTTTTTTATGAACTAATGAATTTATGCTGAATCGTGCTGAATACTTGTATGTTTATTTATGCGTTGAATTGTAATATGACGCAATTATGATTAAATTCATAAAGATAATTATTATTGAAGAAAAAAAATGTAATTAAAAATCACTGGTTAAAATTATTGATAAACGGTTCATCAAAAATCAAGCAGGGTGCAAATCAGATAGTTGCTTTATTTGTTCATATCATTTTCATACATATTTTGCGTCATATTTTTGTAAGTAGTATGACACATATCGCTCACTCCTTTCAAGAACGTCATAAATAAAAAAAACTTGATTTTTCAGGAGAACATTTTTAAAGTTTAAATAATAATGCAATGTATTAAAAATAAATATCATGCCACTTATTGAACTTTTTACGGTGCAACAGATCTTTTAAGGTAAATCCTGAAGGTTTTTTCTCTATTTGAAAAATATTTAGTACATTTAAAAAAATAATTAAACAATACCTTTTCTTCAAAATGCAAAAGCAACACTTTCTCCCCTGTAGCGGGTAAATTTTGAGTTAAAAATATATCTCTTTTGCTGGGATATAGTGTATTTTCTGGGCATTCCGAAAATATGCACAACTGAAAATTGACGATTTTTGATTTATGACGTTCTTAAAAGGAGTGAGCGATATCAAAAAACTTGATTTTTCAGGAGATCGTTTTTAAAGTTTAAAAATATAATACAATGTATTAAAAACATAATATCAAGTCACTTATTGAACTTTTTACTGTGCAACAGATCTTTTTAGGTAAAACCTGAATGTTTTTTTCTGAAGTGCGAGAGTGATCACCTTGCCTTCGTGTAAGTAATGATCAAGATAACACTGCGTCGATTCGATGCAGTGCCCTATGCACCATTGGGTGCGGATAAGGGTTATAAGTAAGTAAGACGTTCTTGAAAGGAGTGAGCGATATGTAGTTCAGATTTATGATAGATTAATAAAAACACATAATTAACTTTTAATAATTAAAATATATTCGAACCCGTGCAGCATTAAATACTGACCATGTTGGCCTACCCATTGATACAAGTTTTACACAAAAAAGCTTTTTATTCCTTGCTCCAAAATTTTTGACTTGCTGCCCGTAACCATTAAGAATTCAAAGTGGTGTTTGTGAGGTACTTGAAAATGATGCGGAATGCATCGAAACACGTGTCACAGTAGATTTTAAGAAAAAGTAGTATTTACTAGGTAAAACTTAAATTAAAAATTTCTTAGGTATATTAATTTCAAGTCATGTAGAACAAATTAATTATTATTTTTTGACATCTCATCAATGATGAAGAAGAATATGGAAGTCTGGGCATTTACGGGGTTGACAACCGTCATAGGCTGGTTTAAGTGATTACTTTACACACGTGTAACATTCACCAATTCTACCCATTATTGACAACCACACTACTCAAATTCTTGGAAGTTCTATATATATATGAACCAATTTTGAAACCTTGTTCTTGAATCACTAGAACTTCACTAGAGACATCTATTAGTGAGATGTAAAGAAGCTCTTTACTAAGCAGAAACTCTTATATTAGTATGTGACACTCAAAATGTTGTAAATTAATTACACATTTTCAATAGATTCAAAGAAATAGTGGTATCTACCAAGTAAAACTTGAATAAATATGGCGAGAAGAGAATTTGAGAAAATAATAAAGTACTGAAGTCTGACCTTTTGCCTGCATAAAAACGATCAGCATCTTTCACTCCAAATAATCTTTTTCAATTGGTTACAATCCCAACCTTTCTTGTCATTGGCTGTCCGAGATCGTGACTCGTCATTCGCGAGAGAAACCGCCAATTTTTTCCCCGAATTTGTCCAATTTTTACCCTAAAAACTATCACTTTCGTTTTCCGTGATGGCTGTGCCGGCTTAGAGGTATAAGCGGGGAAATAGCGGTCACCGGGTAAAAACGGTATCAAAAATAAGCTGTAAAATTCCCTATGAATTGAATTGAATCGATACCCGGATTCCTGGTAAAGGCCCAGTATTCGTTGAGTCGCAACTTAATTTTCTCTAAAACTAGGTATATATTTTTTCTTAAAATACCGTTTTTCATTGAATAAATCAAGAAAAGAGTTATTGAAACGTAAGGAGTTGAAAAAAAGTTATCAAAGTATTTTTTCTATATTTATTCCAAAAAGCAAAAAAATATCCATTAGATGTACATTCTTTAAAAAAAATAGGGCGTGAACAGACATATCGCTCACTCCTTTCAAGAACGTCATAAATCAAAAAACTTGATTTTTCAGGAGAACGTTTTTAAAGTATGAAAATATAACACAATGTATTAAAAATAAATACTAAGCCACTTATTGAACGTTGTACTGTGCAACAGATTTTTAGGTAAAACCTGAAGGTTTTTTCTCCATTTCAAAAATATTTAGTTTATTTTAAAAAAATAATTAAACAATACATTTTCTTAAAAATACAGAAACATATTTTTTTGCCCTGTAGCGGGTAAATATTAAGTTAAAAATATGCCTCTTTTGCTGGGATATAGTACATTTTCTGGGCATTCCGAAAACATGCACAACTGAAAATTGACAAATTTTGATTTATGACGTTCTTGAAAGGAGTGAGCGATATGACCTCTCCGGTGGAATGATTTTTGTGTTAGCAAATATCCCCTGAAATAAAATGAAAGTGGAAGAGTTTTTGACTGTTTTTTTTCTACTTCGTTTTCTTTTCTTCTTCTTCTTTGACCTTACAAGATGTTTCAACTATTAAATGACAACCATTATCTATCCATTTTTAATACAAATTTTACTTGTTTAACACCGCTTTTTCATTCAATCTATTGTGACACGTCTAGAGATGCATTCCGCATCATTTTCGTAGTCATACAGGTGAACGTGACCAAGTGCATTCATAAAAAAACGTGATCATTGACTATTTGATATGTTACTAGCTTAATAAAGTCCTGAAAAAAATCCCAAAGGATTTTAAACTTGGAAGTATAATATACTGACTTGTTAAAAATGACTGCATTGATGTTTATTTTCTTGCCAAACAAAAGTTTTGTTAGTTGGTCGCTTTCCAATCCTATTCCGTTGGTCGTTCTCCTGTATGACTACGATATATGTATATATATATATATATATATATATATATATATATATATATAT
This sequence comes from Brachycentrus maculatus, assembly GCF_059751285.1. Taxonomy (NCBI): domain Eukaryota; kingdom Metazoa; phylum Arthropoda; class Insecta; order Trichoptera; family Brachycentridae; genus Brachycentrus; species Brachycentrus maculatus. The sequence continues at coordinate 665,220 of NW_028281389.1, read as the reverse complement.
ATATATATATATATATATATATATATATATATATGTATGTATATATATATATATATTTATATATATATATATATATATATATATATATATATATATATATATATATATATATATATATGTATGTATATATATATATATATATATATATATATATATATATATATATATATATATATATATGTATACATGTACATACTCGAATGTACATAGTATATGCAAGATGAATGATATTGAATGATGATATGATATGATATTGAAAATACAAAAGAAGGCCAAATGGGGTGGGTTAGGACGGTGTTATGATAAGATCCGATACCGTTTTGATTTCTGCCCGAGTGACCGTCGTTTCCCCGCGCTCCCGAAGGTGACCAAGTGCATTCATAAAAAAACGTGATCATTGACTATTTGATATGTTACTAGCTTAATAAAGTCCTGAAAAAAATCCCAAAGGATTTTAAACTTGGAAGTATAATATACTGACTTGTTAAAAATGACTGCATTGATGTTTATTTTCTTGCCAAACAAAAGTTTTGTTAGTTGGTCGCTTTCCAATCCTATTCCGTTGGTCGTTCTCCTGTATGACTACGATATATGTATATATATATATATATATATATATATATATATATATATATATATATATATATATATATATATATATATATATATATATATATATATGTATGTATATATATATATATATATATATATTTATATATGTATATAATATATATATATATATATATATATATATATATATATATATATATATATGTATGTATATATATATATATATATATATATATATATATATATATATATATATATATATATATATATATATATATATATATATATATATATATATATATATATAATATATATATATATATATATATATATATATATATATATATATATATATATATATATATATATATATATATATATATATATATATATATATATATATATATATATATATATATATATATATGTATACATGTACATACTCGAATGTACATAGTATATGCAAGATGAATGATATTGAATGATGATATGATATGATATTGAAAATACAAAAGAAGGCCAAATGGGGTGGGTTAGATAAGATCCGATACCGTTTTGATTTCTGCCCGAGTGACCGTCGTTTCCCCGCGCTCCCCTATCCAGACCCACGCAGACCTACAGACACACACTCACACAGATCTGCAAGCCGTTCAGAGTTGCCGAGTTTTGTAGCTTTTTCGTGACTTTCTTCGCGAAGAGCGTCGAAGCGTAACTCTTATTACTGTTTTGGACTCTATTGTATTTCAGACGTTTGACAACAATAAGTGAAAAAATTACAGAGGATATACATGGTTTATACATTTAAAAAAAGGCAATTATTCACGGCGACTGCAATCAGAATCGCGGATTTCAACGGTTTCTTCTTGATGATAAGTCATCTTTTTATTTTTGTTTATTTTTTAAAAATTTATTCGCACCGTACCCAGTGCACAGGGTACTGCATCGTGTAAAACATTCAAGAATAAATATGTAAATATCTACAAGTAATATATATATATATATATATATATATATATATATATATATATATATATATATATATATATATATATATATTTATCCATCTATCCACATCTATATATATATATATATATATATATATATATATATATATATATATATATATATATATATATATATATATATATATATATATATATATATATATATATATATATATATATATAGATGTGGATAGATGGATAAAACAAAATGTACTTTATTTAGAAATTCCATATCTGGGTCCCCTTCAAAGTATTTACCTCCCCGACGCACACATATCCCAACGGTGTTCCCACTTTTTGAAACAATCCTGGAACGCTTCTTTTGTGATGTCCATCAGCTTCTTTGTCGCACTTGCCTTAGTCTCGGGCATCGTCTCAAATTTCCTTCCATTAAAAGGTCCTTTGAGCTTGAGGAACGAGAATAAGTATTTGAAAAGAATTTTAACGTTAAAAATAAAATGCAGGCCTAAAAAAAGTTTTATTACTTCTAAAAATAGCTGCTTTTGAAGGGAATCCTATATATATCCCGTTATATTTAGCTTTTTTGCTGGATTTTACAGATATTCTATATTTTCTCCTACGGATCTTTCGGCCACACTTAACTTGTCCGGGAGTACGGACGTAAATGAACGTCAGTCCGAATTTTCCTTAAAGGAGTATCGACGTTAATGAACGAAGTTCGTCTGTCAGTTATTATGATGTAAATTTGTAGCAATGACATCTGTGGATATTTGTGTGTAATTTTGTCATAATTGAAAAATATTACTACTGGGTGTTTTTTTTTTCAATTATTTTTCATAATTTCTATCTTCATAATACATCAATTTAATGAAAAAAATTTTTTGAATGTAAAAAGAACCCACTCCCTAGAGAAAGTCGGACATCAATTTTTGTACTCCCGGAAAGGTTAAAAGGTTAACCTTGACGTCGCCCACCTTTTCAAGCTGATAAACCTTGGGAATATTAGAAGGAGGGGTAGGGAGATGAAAGAAAATTCAGCACAAAAAATATACTTAAATTGATTTAATTAAAAATATAATAATTATACGAAAGCGACTTTAACTTAAACTAATCTTATCTGCTATCTTAAATTAGCTTAAAATTAATTAATCCTATCTTAAATTAAACTTATTCTAACCTTTGGTGAAAAAGATGCGCCGTGATGCTGAGGTCGCCGTGATCCTTTGTGAAAAAGCTGCGCCGTTGGATGCTGGGATGAGGTTCTTCTTATGACGGGCCGCCGTGCGATGATTCTTGCTTCTTATCTTCTTCTTCTCCTAGTAGAGCTTCAGCTCTTAATTTGAGGCTTATGACCCGGCGTGGGTCTGCTTTTGATACTCCGGATGAGTCAATCCCTTTTTTCTATCTTCTCTCTCCCTGCGTAGAGCTCCCGCTCTTCTCCTCACTTAAGTCTTAAAACCTGGTGTAGGTATGCTTCTTCGTCTGATTTCTCCCGACTGCTCGATCCCCCTGATCTCTCCCGACTGCTGCTTACAACTCCTCGATCCCACTGATTTCCCGAATGCTCCTTCCAACTCTTCTTCTTCTCTGTGTCTTCTGACTGACCAGCCGTCCGACTGGTCGATCTCCTCTTACGACTTACTCCCTCCAACTGATCCTTCCAATTGTTGGCTTCCAAGTCTGACTTCCAAGTCCATTCTTTCAACTGATGACTGCCTTTCCGACCAGCCGTCCGAACTGGTCGATATCTCCTTACGACTTACTCCCTCCAACTGATCCTTCCAACTGTTGGCTTCCAAGAGATCTATTCCGACCAACTGCCGGCTTCCAAGAGATTATTCCGACCAGTCCGACTGGTCGGTCTTTCCTTTTACGACTGATTCCTCCCAACTGATCCTTCCAACTGTTGGCTTCCAAGCGAGTAATCCCACTGATTTCTTCCCGTTATATTCGGTTTCTCTCCTTGAAGATCACGCCCTCGAAACCATTTTTCATTGGCTGACGGTGCGCTTGTATCCACCCCCAAAATTTTCAACGTCTAGACATTTCAATTAGCCTTAATTTTATTTGCGCTATATCGTAAACAAATGCTTTTACTATAATCATAAAAACCGCCGGCAAATAATCCCTTTACAGGCCAGCGGGTTGGCGACAGTTTTTTTTTATGATTCAAACCTTTTAACACATTTTAATTTTACGACAGGTAAATTATAAAAGGTCGGAGCCATAAAAAATATTTGAGCGCACAGAATTTTTATTTATTTTTTTTTTTCTAAGACTAATTAAATTAAACGATTGATAATTGATTATTTTTGCCAGGCTAGAGGAGAAACGTGGTTTCACCACGTCAACCTTTTTAACACACTCAATGCATTAGTTGAACAATATTTATTTATTTGTTTATTTAAACTTCATGTACAGAAAATAAATATGTTCATTGGCGGGCTTATTGCCAAGCAATATCTTCCAACTAACCAGAAACAGACTAGTGATATTGGTCAAAACGTTTGATAACTTTTATATGTGTAGCTGTCAGAAAGTAGATAGTTCCTGAACATAAAGAACAAATGAGAAAGAAAAATAAATTTATCATAAGTTACAATTTCAAACTAACTAATTAACCATCACGCCGCTTCCCCGCAGGGGTAGGCAGAGAGAATAGAACGCCACACCACTCTGTCCTTGCAAACATTCTTCTCCTCTTCCACGTTCATGCATCTCCTCATACATACCCGCCGATTGTTACGACTCCTAACCTGACCACTTTCAAGTATTTGGCATACCTGATCGTGCCATGTTTTTCTCGGTCTTCCTCTGCTTCTTTTCCCACTAACATTCGCCTCATAAATTTGTTTTACCGTGCTTTCCTCACTCATTCGTTCTACATGTCCAAACCATCTCAACACACCTTAATTAAGCAACTACGTTATATTGTATTTAAAATTTATGAAAATTACATGTTGATAATAGTAAGAAACGTAAAGGAAGAAGGGAGTTTAGGGAAGGAGGTAAAAGAAAAAAATGGAAGGATGATGTTTGTTGGACGGTTAGGATTCTAAAACATTTTGAGTGTGTCCAAATACTTGTTCACAAAATCTGATTCATAGTGATTCAATAACATTGTTTCAAAATTGGTTCATATATATATAGAACTTCCAAGAATTTGAGTAGTGTGGTTGTCAATAATAGGTGGAATTTGTGAATGTTACAAGTGTTTAAAGTGATCACTTAAACCAGCCTATGACGGTCGTCAGCCCCGTAAATGCCCAGACTTCCATATTCTTCTTCATCTTTGATGAGATGTCAAAAAATAATATGGTTAGGATTCTAATGATAGATAGTAATGGACAGATAATATCTTTCCGATGAGTGGCCTATGCACAACTTATATTCATTCCTATTGTTATATTGAGGAATTGGTGATATCCTATGAGTGACCTATGCACAACGTATATTCATTCCTATTGTTTACGATGAGGAATTGGTGATACCCAATAAGTGGCCTTTGCATAACCTATATTCATTCCTATTGTTTACGATGAGGAATTGGTGATACCCAATGAGTGGCCTTTGCATAACCTATATTCATTCCTATTGTTTACGATGAGGAATTGGTGATACCCAATGAGTGGCCTTTGCATAACCTATATTCATTCCTATTGTTTACGATGAGGAATTGGTGATACCCAATGAGTGGCCTTTGCATAACCTATATTCATTCCTATTGTTTACGATGAGGAATTGGTGATACCCAATGAGTGGCCTATGCACAACCTATATTCATTCCTATTGTTTACGATGAGGAATTGGTGATATTCAATGAGTGGCCTATGCACAACATATATTCATTCCTATTGTTTACGATGTTCGCCTCCGTAGTGCAATGGTTAGCACGCTCGGCTGCCGTACTGGAGGTCCCGGGTTTGATTCCCATGGGGGAAGGGGTCAAATTAATATTAGTGTTTTTTTCACTCTTATATTTATTCAACCTTAATGGACTGGTACCTGAAGCGAAGGGCTGATCACCTTTCCTTTATGTGTTAATGATCAAGATAGCACTGCGTGTATATAATGCAGTGCCCTATGCACCATAGGGTGCGGATAAGTGTTTGAATGAGTTGTTTACTATGAGGAATTGGTGATATCCGAAGAGTGGCCAACGCGCAACTTACATTCATTCCTTTTGTTTACGATGAGGAATTGGTGGTATCCGATGATGTTATTGTTGACAAGGCACGAGTAGTGTGATATTAAGTGTGGGGAGTGGTGGTGACTGTTGACCTGGGGGGTAGAGGGCAAGGAGACAGCGATATGTAAACAAGGAACACGAGGTGGGTGGAACAACTCAGGGTTGCCACAAAGGGAAAAATTCCTGATTTAAAAAAATAACTAAAAATATACATACATTTGAAATAATCCGCATACATTTGATATAATGAACCCGCCTCCGTGTTGTAATGGTCAGCGTTTACAAGTAACAAAATAATAATAAAATAATTATAATAATAATAATAATATTTATTGATTTGGCGTTTAACCTGTACGGGAGTGAGTTTCTGCGGACAAAACCGTATCTGTGTAGTCAGTTTTTTGCTACATTTTTTAAAATCTTTTTATAATTTTATATCATTGTCTATGCTATAAATCAACATATTTTCTTGAGTATTTTTTGTCCGCCTCCGTAGTGTAATGGTCAGCACGCTCGGCTACCGTTCTGGAGGACCCGGGTTCGATTCCCAGGGGGGGTAAGAATAAATATGCGTGATTTTTTCACTGTAATATTTATTCAATATTACCCTAGACTGGTACTTGTAGCGGAGGGCTGATCACCTTTCCTTCATGTGCAAACGATCAAGATAACACTGCGTTTATATGACGCAGTGCCCTATGCACCATTGGGGTGCGGATAAGGGTTTTATTTTTTTATTTTTTTTTATTTACACCAGTAAACATGATTTATTGATGCTTCGATAATATTACTGTAAATAATGGTATAAACATGTTTTGATTTAAATCATATCATAAATCATGTTTTGTATCGGTCGTACATGTACGGCCATACTCCCGGAAAAGTTAATTTGTAGAACTCCATTTTAATTTATGTATTAATTTTAAATCAAACACAGATTTTTTGAGTCTACTAAGTTAGTAGACTCAAAAAATCTGTGTTTGATTTAAAATTAATACAAATAATAATAATAATAGTTGAATAAGTTGAGTATTATTCTAGTTCTACTTATAATACCTATACCCTTAAACCCTTTACTATGACCTAAATTATATTGTATACCCACACACAGGCCATGCCTTTGTGGGATCTTTTTTTGAATTCATATTTATATTTTATTCATATTTTTTTGTATTTGAAATTATGTCACGTAATGCAAAAGAATTTAAAATAAAGAACCAAAAAAAGTTTCATTAATTGATTCGGCATTCACTTTGTAGTAAAATCTATCCAATTTTAATATAAGTTTTACTTGGTAAATTCTACTATTTCTTAAGATCTACTGTGGCACGTGTTTATATGCATTCCGAATCATTTTCATACACCGCCATTTTCAAACACCGTGTGAGAAAATGACGGTGTATGAAAATGATGCGTAATGCATCGAAATACGTGTCACAGTAGATTTTAGGAAATAGTGGTATTTACTAAGTAAAACTTTATATATTTTTTAAATAATTATACCACAAAGATAAAAGAAAGGATAAATTTTACCACAAAGTAACTGCATAATTATTAAATTTAATGTATCTCGTTAAGGGAGCCACTTTTTCACATTTTTGGCTCGTTATGCTAATTGCTCGTTCTGAGTGATGCTCGTTCTGAGTGATGCTCGTTATGAGCGATGCTCGTTATGAGCGATGCTCGTTATGAGCGATGCTCGTTATGAGCGATGCTCGTTATGAGCGATGCTCGTTATGAGCGATGCTCGTTATGAGCGATGCTCGTTATGAGCGATGCTCGTTATGAGCGATGCTCGTTACAAGGGTTCCACTATATTTTTCTTCGAGATGCGGCAGCCCTAATGCTAGTTGAAGGGGCGTCGGCCGGTCGCTAGGGCGACGCCGGCCGTCTATGGAGGCTGTGTGGGCGCCTTACTATGGGGTAGTTTGGGCGCGAAGAAGGCGCGAGGGGGGGCGGCCTTGGGGGCCCGACACGGGCCACACACAGCCCAGGGGCGCGTAACTACAACGCCTATTATTATTATGAATGAACTGAAAAATACTTCGAGTTTGTCCAAATACTTGGTCATTTAAATTATTTCCAATTAAAGGAGTTATTTTTTGATGAAAATGATTTTATGGATAATGGAAGCAAGTTGTACAACTTTACTGCTAAATAATTAAATTTCTGTTTTCAGTTGTTAAAAAATAATACAAAAAATAACTCCTACAATTGGAGATAATCCAGATTTGTGAAATTATTTGGACACACTCAAAAAGTTGTAAATAAATTATTTGTTCAAATTATAAGCTAAGAAAATAATAATAAAAAAATAACTTTGTTTTATATAAATTAATTCATTGAACCTAGTTGGTAATAAAATATTTTAATGTATGATAGATGTTCAAATGGTGAAACAAGGAAAGAATGCAAGGCTGAGATGAGCACTATCGATTAAATTAAGAAAGGTGTGTCGAGATGGTTTGGACATGCGGAACGAATGAGTGAGATAAATAAAAAGACAAATTTAAATTTTATTTGTTTTATGTATTTATTTATTTATGGATTTGGCGTTTCATTTGTAGAACTACATTTTAATTTATAGTAAAATATTAAAATCAAACACAGATTTTTTGAGTCTATTATATTTATTTTATTTTTATGTGTTTTATAAATAAAATGCAGTTTAGTAGAAAAAAAACTCTGTTTAATTTTAACATTTAGTAAATAAATAAGTAGTGATTCAATGATAAATCAAACAGTAATTATTTGAGTCTACAAAGTTATATTTTACTGCGAAAAAACACATTTTACATTTTAATTTTATAATTTATATTTGAAGCACTAACTTTGTGATTTTCCATTTTATAATTAAAATGTAACTTTGTTTTATAATCACTAAAAATATTTCGTTTGATTTGTAGGACTCCATTTTAATTTATTTATGAAATTTTACAACAAACACTGATTTATGTACGTAATTGTATTTTATTGCTAAAAACACATTAATATTAATTTTGTGACAATTGTTTCGCCTTGCCATGGAATTTTTTAAACGAATTTTTATGTTATAATTAAAATTTAACTTTGTTTTAAAATCACTACAGATATTTTACTATAACTTAAGTATAATGTCTACCGGTTTCGAAGCTAAAGAAGCGGTTAGCTTCGAAACCGGTAGACATTATAATTAAGTTAAAATAGAATATCTGTAGTAATTTTAAAACAAAGTTACATTTTCATTATAACATAAAAATTCGTTTAAAAAATTCCATAGCAAGGCGAAACAATTGTCACAAAATTAATATTAATGTGTTTTTTAACAATAAAATACAATTTAGTACAAAAAAAATCAGTGTTTGTCGTAAAATTTAATAAATAAATTAAAATGGAGTTCTACAAATTAAACGCTTAATCTATAAATATAAATAAATTTTATTTATTTTTAATTCGGTTCGTTTCAAATTTTAATTTTTCGCAGAAGTAATATTTGAAACTGAAAATACAAGAGCAATTAAATCCGCCAAATACATTTTCCAACGAAGGCTTTAACTTTGTACACGTGTTTCTCTTTTACAAGGTCGCTTCAAGGAGTCGAGACTAAATTTGTAAAAGTACCTTCCTTTAAGATATCGCTCACTTCATTCAAGAACTTCATATGTCAAAAATCGTAAATTTTCAGTTGCGCATGTTTTCGGAATGCCCAGAAAATGTACTATATCCCAGCTGCTTTTGCTGGGACATATTTTTAACTTAATATTTACCCGCTACAGGGCAGAAGGTGTTGTTTTTGTATTTTGAAGAAAAGGTATTGTTTAATTATTTAATTTAAATATACTAAATATTTTACAAATGGAGAAAAAATATTCAGGTTTTACCTAAAAAGATCTGTTGCACAGTAAAAAGTTCAAAAAGTGGCTTGATATTTATTTTTAATACATTTCTTTATATTTTTAAACTTTAAAAACGATCTCCTGAAAAATTAAGTTTTTTGATATATGACGTTTTTGAAGGAGTGAGCGATGTCTCTTCACGCCCGATTCTTTTAAAATAATGTATATTGGAGAATAGGTGACTGCGGAGAATTTTAGGCGTGCTGTGGTTTGACTTTGTGAGGAATGAAGAGATAAGGCGCAGGACGCATCTTGGTCACGACTGTCGTTTTTTTATATATGACGTTGTTCAAAGGAGTGAGCGATATCTTTGTCAAAAGTGATGTTCTGATTGTCAGTCGTACATTATGTACATTATACCCGTACATCTAGAATAAAGGACTCCTGTCAACATTGGACAATTAATCGTTTATGTTTATCGAAGACATTCGATATCCACGTGTTCAAGGCGGGATAATAAATTGTTGCCCCTTGTGACCTTTGAACCAGGGTAACATTTAACGTTATTGTCAACATTTTGAGTGTGTACAAATACTTGTTGACAAATCTGGATTATCTCCAATTATAGAAATTATTTTTCAAATTATTTTTTGCAATCTCATCAAAGATGAAGAAGGATATGGAAGTCTGGGCATTTACGGGGCTGACCACCGTCATAGGCTGGTTTAAGTGATCTCTTAAATATATATATATATATATATATATATATATATATATATATATATATATATATATATATATATATATATATATATATATATATATATATATATATATATATATATATATATATATATATATATATATATATATATATATATGTATATACAAGTATGTAAATTATTTATTAAAAATGTGCGCGTACAACACATGTGGGTTCTCGCGCAGCCGGTAGCATTCTATTATCTCTGCCTACCCCTGCGGAGAAGCGGCGTGATGGTTAGTTAGTTAGTTACTTAGCAAGTTTATTTACCTGTCCACATACATGCATGTATGTGTGTGTGTGTATGTATGTGTGCGTATATATGTGTTTATAAATTTACGTATTTTTTCTCCTAACCGTACCTAATGGTGCATAGGGTAGTGCATCGTATTGAAGCAGTGTTAGTTTGATTGTTACTTACAATACGGTAAGGTGAGCACTCCTGCGCCCCAGGGAACCAATTAAGGGTAATTTTGAAAAAAATATTAGAGTGAAAACTCATAAATATTTATTTTCACCCACTGGGAATCGAACCCGGGACCTCCAGCGCGGTAGCTAAACACGGGTTCATTGATATATTAGGGGTACCCGGAATTAATGTCATTTTTAATATGAAAAATCCACTATTCATTTTGTCTTTATTTTACAATATTAACACAATTAACATAATAAAGTTTTTTTTTAATCTTGGGCTTTTAATCGAATTATGCAATTAGACCCCCCTTTCACATCATCATTAATTATGTAATTTTTATCTTTAAAAATGATTTTGATGTAGTATACGATGAGAATTATTACGTGCATAAAAGAAAATAAAGGATAATTGAGAATAAAACACACTAACCCGAATTACGAGTCAAACAACTCAAAAATACAACAAACCGAGATTACTATAATATAACATTACGTAAAATGCCAGAGCGCCGGGTTTGTTATCATTGGATACACGTGTAGTAGGAGTACACGATACACGTGGACTGGGGGGACGGATTCAGCCTTGAAAGGGAAAACCTCCCCCCAGATTCCTAGTGAATGAAACACGTGGGAGCCACCCTCTCCCGCCCTTAGGGCCGACGCGCACGGAACGGATTTTTTTTGCAGTTCGTCGAAAGCGTCGCTGCAGGGAAGGGATCAATCGGCCGTAAATTGTGAATGACGAATGTTTCTGCAGTTTGTATCAAACAGTCGTTTGATTAAATTACAAATAAATAAAATTTACCACTTTATTATATATATATATATATATATATATATATATATATATATATATATATATATATATATATATATATATATATATATATATATATATATATATATATATATATATATATATATATATCTTTAGAACTGCATTTTGTATAATAAAACAACAATTAATAAGTTTTTTTGTTCCACTTTAGTGTTATTTTACCAGTGGCATAATAAATAAAAAATTATGAATAATATGATTATGTTACCTACGCCAATTTAATTTTTCAAATTGATCCAAATCATTGGTGTAGCCCGACTACGCCAATGATTTGGATCGGCGTAGTTTTAGATTTTTTTAAGATAAACGATATTTTACGTTCATCGAACCATTAAAAATTGAAATCAAAATTCATGAATCCAGTATTGATGGAAAAATTAAAACTAGAAATATAAATGGAATACGATTATACATTTTTTTAATTATAAAAAAAAAAAAACAAACACATAATTTAGAGAAGAGTAAAAACGTATAAGATGCCAGAAAGTTAAAATAATGAACAACAATAATTAAGTTTTAATAATTTTCGGAGTATTGTATTATTATGGGATAGAACTTTTAACCAAGTAAACCTGTATATTACAGGAATATGAACAGTGAACTGTTCATTCACCCTTTCTAGATTCTGGAATGTAGTTCATTTTACTACATCTTAGGTGTCGTAAACCTGATTCACTTCTGAACCCACCATTTATATCCTTTAAAACTGCAAGTAACTATTTTATATTAATAATCGCAACAATCGAACGACGAATGACATGTAATACAAAAAAATGTAACGCTCATTTTTTCAATACGTGCGAGCAGGTTCTTAATAAATTTAGTCTAGGTACTTATACCCAAGATATTGAATAAATAACAAAGTATTTATGAAGTAAGAATTCATCCCAGAGACAACCATTTTTGTACGATCAAGAAGAGGGAATCTTCCAGGAAATATTATCAATAAAATTGGGACGAATAAAAAATACTCAAATTCTCGGATACTAAATTTGATCTGAAAACTACATCTCGTTACTCAAACATCGACCTGTGGTCTAAGTGAAAAATATGAATTCCAAAAAATGCATCATGTATGGTATACTGGTCGCCACATTAGAATGCCAAACTAACGCTTAGAAATCGATTGTTTTATATCGTAGTCATACAGGAGAAAGTGACCAAGTGCATTTTTTTACAAAACCGTGATCATCGACTATTTGATATCTTACTAGCTTAATATTGCCCTGAAAATGTCCCAAAGGATTTTAAACTTGTAAGTAATTTATTGACTTGGTAAAAATGACTAACTGCATTGATGTTTATTTTGTTGCCAAGCAAAGGTGACTTAAATAAACATGAATATTTTACATTTTGGTAGTTGGTCACTTTCTCCTGTACGACTACGATATGTAAACATGTTAACGTAGTAGTAAAATCATTGTTTCGATTGGCTGCACGTCTGTTTGTATACAGTGACCATGTATGAAGTTTCAAAATTGGACAAGGATGAGCTTTGTCTGGACAAGGAGGTTGTGTTAAATGTCTACCTAGGTGTCTAGCGCATTGCAGAACTCTAGGTGAGGACCTATCCGACATCGGATCCGTGTTAGTTCATAAGGAACTTCCACGAGAGGTGGTATCATACATGATAAAACTAGTGAATGACACTGGTACCATAAAAATACAAAATGCCGAACCCTCTACTTGTAGAGCAGAAACCCTGACGACAATCAACAGTCTACCATACTGTAATTTCAATCTATCATTAGAATCCTAAATGTCCCTCAAACCTCATCCCTTAGTTTTTTCCCTCTACCTTCTTCCCTAAACTCTCTTTTTCATTTGCCTTCCATAAATGCCTATCATAAATTTGTAATTTAAGTTTTTCTTTGATGTTGAAGTACTATCTACATAAAGTATATATATACTTTTTAAAGTATATATTTACTTTTGATACTTTATATAGCTATATAAAGTATCAAAAGTTTTTACCAATATAACTAGTCTGTTTTTATATTATTTTTCGACATCTCATCAAAAATGAAAAATAATATGGAAGTCCGGGCATTTACGGGGCTGACGACCGTCGAAGGGTGGTTTAAGTAATCAGTTTACACACGTGTAACGTTCACCAATTCTAACCATTATTGACAACCACACTATTTCTATATATATGAACCAATTTTTAAACATTGTTCTTGAATCACTAGAACTTCACTAGCGACATCTATTGGTGAGATGAAGAGAAGCCTGCTTTTGGTTTGTTCGATATTGATATTTAGCAATAAGCCAACAAATGTACTTATTTTTTTCCTGTACTTGAAATATAAAAAAAATATACAGTCCGGCTTCTCCTGAGGAGTGCCACTTAGTTTCCTCCCAGCAATGAGCAAATGCTGACAAGTTCCTGATTGGCCCACGCTATATTATCCTTCCTGTTCCCAACACAGATAAAATGAAACAAGTTTTTAGGCCAGAAGAAACAAAAAAATCACTAAATGATCTACATATCGCTCACTCCTTTCAACAACGTCATATTTCAAAAATCGGCAATTTCCAGTTGTGCGTTTTCAGAATGCCCAGAAAATGTAGTATATCCCAGCAAAAGCGGCATATTTTTCAACTTAATATTTACCTATTGTTTTTTTTACCATCTCATATTCTCATGAAAAAGAATATGGAAGTCTGGGCATTTACGGGGCTGACGACCGTCATATTCTTCTTCATCTCTGATGAGATGTCAAAAAATAATATGAAAATAACTCCTGTAATTGGAGATTTTGTGAACAAGTATTTGGACAGACTCAAAATGTTGTTAATATTTACCCGCTACAGGGCAGAAAGTGTTGTTTTTGCATTTTGAAGAAAAGGTATTGTTTAATTATTTTTTTTAAATATACTAAATATTTTTCAAATGGAGAAAAAAACCCTCAGGTTTTACCTAAAAAGATCTGTTGCACGTTAAAAAGTTCAATAAGTGGCTTGATGTTTATTTTTAATGCATTTTATTATATTCTTTAACTTTTAAAACGATCTTCTGAAAAATCAGTTTTTTTTATATATGACGTTGTTGATAGGAGTGAGCGATATATCATTTATTATTTACCTTGTTTATAATCATTAAGTTAAAAAATAAATACAACTCATATCTTTAAAAAATATATACGTAAAACATGGCCGTATACATGAGAAGTCCATGTTTGTAAGTGTGTGAGCGTTATGTGCGTGTGTATGCAAAAGTGCAACGTGCAGCTAAAATAGTCCCAGCTTAGTTATGGCATCTGAGAACGTTTCTGCGAAAACAAAACAACCAAATAGTTACCGAACGCAATGGGCAGTAAATTGACAGAAGATACACGGTGACTCAAAAGTAACATACAAAAGTTTAAAAAAAAAACATTTAAATATATCGTTTTACAAATCTCTCAAACGCGCTAAGAGTGTCAGAAATGAAGACTATCAAACAAGGTATCGAATATGATAAAACTGGTGAAGGATATTGGTAGCATAAACCAAGCTAGGACACAAAATGCCCAACCCTCTTCTGGAACGGAAGGCCTGCTGACGACAGTCAGCAGTCCTTATTTTTTTTACAATTATTTTTTTTTAAATTTCTTAAGTTAGCTTGTATTACAACTAATATAAAGTATTATTTACACTTAATTTACATCATCTAAATATACATATTTATACTCTTTACAGTAAACAAAACATTAATTCTTTCACGCTCTTTTCATTCTTCAAACATTCAGGCATTTCATCATACATTTTCAAACCCTAATACATTAAACAATTTAGCGACTCGTTTTTTTTCAACAATGGCAGTCTTATTTTTATCTTATTTCTAGTAATATGTTCATGACAACATTTTTTTTTTATTCATTTTATATATTTACATTTTTTATTTATAACATAATACATTTGAATCATTTATACTTATGGAGAACTTTTATATTTCGATTCGCTGTGCCTCTCCATAAAAGAGTCTGTGTTCTTGTGCATGGAAAAGGACTTATACTCGTGGTTTAATGTTATATAATAAAAGATATAATAGTTGTTTTTTTTATTTTTTTTTAAGATTTAAATGTATAGAGCATTAATTTTTTTCTCAAGAATTTTTATATCATCTATTTTTTTTATTTCTTTGGGGAGTTTATTGAAATGTTTGATTGCCAAATATTTGAAGTTTTGCTGGTGTTGCATTTTGGAGTAGAAAAATCGTCTGAGAATCTCGATGATAATTTTTTTGTTAAATTTAAAAATTTAAACATATTTATATATCTATCACCCGTGGGGTGAATAATCGAGTATCTGATAATAAATAAAAATAAATTGTTAAATATATTATGCTTTTCTTAATGTAGTGGGATTTGAACAGTCACAAAGAATATGATCGCAAATTGGATGAGATCCAAAATTGTCTGAAGCAAGGACGAAATTCTCGGGCACATGATAGCGTCATAAAAAGACAAAATTGGAAATTTCAAGTCACGCTACGTCGTACGATCTCTGCAGCTCTATCTCGCGTACATTATGGCATAACACGCCTTTGAAACCATGCCAAGTGCTCCTCGGTCTTCTTCTGTCTCCATTTCCAACTATATTCGCCTCATAAATTTGTTTTACCGTTCTTTCTTCCCTCATTCGTCTTTATTTATTTTTGATATAAGTACTGTTTTTTAAATAAATTTCAGTAGATTCTTTAAATGAATTTCTTAATTTAACATTCATTGTGCATTAAATATTAGAAATGACACCTTTCTATTTGATTTAACTAGACTGAGCCACAGCAACGTGTGGCTGGTAACAACTAGTTTATAACTAACTAACTAACCATCACGCCGCTTACCAGCAAGGGTAGGCAGAGAGAATAGTTTAGTTTCTAATAGTAAAACGTATTTTCTAGATACATTTATTTAATTTCCTACATAAATATTTACTATTTCAATATAGATGAAGAAGAATATGGTCTGAGAATTTACTGGGCTTATCCCCTGTCATAGGCTGGTTAAGTGATCACTTTGCACACGTGTAACATTCACTATTCCACACATGATTGACAACAACACATTTCTTGATTCAATCATGAGTAGAATGTGAATGTTACACGTGTGTAAAGTGATGCCTTAACAACCCTGTTACAGGTCATAGGTCCTGTAAATACCCAGATTTCTATCTTCATTTACATTAAGATGTCAACATGTAAAAATAACTCTTAATAAAAAAACAAAATTTGTAAACAAGTATTTGGACACATTCAAAATGTTCCTGTATTTAATTTTTTTTGTTTTTTTTTTTAATATTTTCTCCTACCGACCTTTGGGCCGCAATTACGAAGGCCTTCTTCAATGCGTTTGTTTAAAAATATCTATTCGATCCATCACTTATATTCATTCCTATTGATTTATATTTAATATTAAAATTTATATATTTTTTTATTTATTTAATAAAGTTTCTTTTTTTCAATTTTTATACATTTCTACTTAACACAATATTATAATTTTTCATCAATTGATTCGGCAGTCACTTTGTGGTAAAATCTATCCATTTTTAATTAATGTTTTACTTAGTTTACGGTGATTGAAAATGATGCGGAATGCATCGAATCACGTGTCACAGTAGATTTTAAGAAATAGTGGTATTTACTAAGTAAAACATTAATTAAAAATTATAATTTTAGTTGATTCGGGCCTCTTAAAAAAAAATACAGCTCTTGTGCGTCGACAGAGAATGAATGTTCAATCCGAACCACCCTGTAGGTCAGTAACCTAAACGACAAATAGTAGATTTAATACGAGTGAAGTTCTAACCTAATTCTGGGTACCCAAATAGACGGCACGCTGGAGATTCTATTCTTTGCACTGAAACCTGAAAGCTGAAAGCTGAAAACTAGACGCCATTGTGTTTTTTTTCTCCTTTTAATCTTTGCCAACAAACGCCAAAGATTCACCGGCGAAAAATTCGTAGAGAATAAATCGCTCACTCCTTTCAACAACGTCATACTTACATAAAAAAAAAGGTCAATTTTCAGTTGTGCGTGTTTTCCCGAAACCCGAATGTTTTTTCTCCATTTGAAAAATATTGAGTATATTTAAAAAAATAATTAAACAAACCCCTTTCTTCAAAATGCAAAACAACATTTTCTGCCCTGGGGGTAAATATTAAGTTAAAAATATGCCGCTTTTGCTGGGATATAGTACATTTTCTGGGCATTCCGGAAACATGCACAACTGAAAATTGACGATTTTTGATTTATGACGTTGTTGAAAGGAGTGAGCGATATGTGTATGATGAAAATTAAATATATAAAATCGTATCGAAATGCCTTAAAGTATCGGCCCGTAACTGTCGGCCATTTCAATGCGTTTTGCAAATAGCCACCCACAATATCGGTAATAGCCACACACGCAGTGCAGTATCGGTAATAATGACACTGTTGTTCCAGAGATATCATTCAACCGTTAGATGCACCTGCGTTTTAATGTACTGAATATTAAATATACCGTGTTATGCAGAAACCATCCAACCCACAATTTGCATGCAAACCACAATTATTATTTTTTTATGCATGCTTCTTCATAAATAGTAAATTTTTAATTTGCTGAAGACTTGGTTGGGTCCCAAAAGATCAACACAATAATTTTTAGAAAACTTTTTTTCTAATTTCATAAATTGATTCTGCAGTCACTTTGTGGTAAAATCTATCAATTTTCAATTATTAACACTATTTGTTAAAATATATTGTGACACGCATTTCGATGCATTCTGCATCATTTTCAAACACGTGTTTAAAAATTATGCGGAATGCGGAATGCATCGAAACACAATGTCACAATGGATTTAAAGAAAAAGTGGTACCTATTTACCAAGCAAAACTTGAATCATCTTGCTTAAACTTAGATCAACAAGCACTTTGCAACGAATGACTTCATAAGATGATGAAAATGTAGAGAATACACAACCCGTATCCGCACTCAATGGTTCATAGGGCACTGTAACATAAAAACGCAGTGTTATCTTGATCATTAACACATGAAGGAAGGGTTATCAACCCTCCGCTTCATTTACCAGTCCAGGGTAATTTTGAATAAATATTAGAGTGAAAAATATTTTTTATTTATTTATTATATCTTCCCCTGGGAATTGAACCTCCATAACGGTACCCGAGCGTGCTGACCATTACACTACGGAGGCGGGCATAAATTAAAAATTATAAATGTATGATTAAGTTTAAAATTAAATAAAATTTTAAAAACTTTCACATAATTTTTGACATCTCATCAAAGATGAAGAAGAATATGGAAGTCTGGGCATTTACGGAGACTTCCATATTCTTCTTCATCTTTGATGAGATGTCAAAAAATAATATGAAAAATAACTCCAATAATTGGAGATTATCCAGATTTGTGAACAAGTATTTGGACAAACTCAAATGTTGAAGAAAAATTTTTATGAAAATGTTTTATTTTTTGTAATTCTTAATGGCGTTATCTCAACCTGCCAATTTGTGGGTTGGAGAGTTTGTGCATAACATGGTCCAAATATGCAAGTGCATATTTATATAACGCAAGAAGGAAACGGGCAAAGTAATGGTTGGAAAAAGTATAAAATAGCTTTCAGAATTATTAGCTAGTTTACGAGTGTGATGCTGTGAAGTTCAATAACCAATACAAGAGAAATGGTTCGCTGTTTATTTTTTTTTCTCATTATATTTCCGCATATAGATTACTCCTCCACGAAAGAAATTAAAATCCATTAGAAATTTTGCAAAATAAAAAGATAATATTGTTTACATCTAAATTGCATTCAGTTGTATATAGGAAATGCGCAGGTACTACTGACATTACATAAATAATTAATTATGTAATGATATGTAATAATAATTAATCCAAAATGCTTTGTCTAATTATTTTATTATTTTATCTGGCGTTTCTCATGTGTGTGATTATAATCCAGGATTCGGACCTCACATACTAATATAAGAGTTTCTGCTTAGTAAAAAGCTTCTTTACATCTCACTAATAGATGTCTCTAGTGAAGTTCTAGTAATTCAAGAACAAGGTTTCTAAATTGGTTAATTTATATTGAACTTCCGAGAATGAGTACTGTGGTTGTCAATAATGGGTAGAATTGGTGAATGTTACACGTGTGTAAAGTGATCACTTAAACCAGCCTATGACGGTCGTCAGCCCCGTGAATGCCCAGACTTCCATATTCTTCTTCATCTTTGATGAGATGTCAAAAAATAATAAAAAAATATATGTAAGAATGAAGAATAAATGTAAAAAAAACTAAAATGTTTACCTTTATAAAAGAGACCGAAAGAGACCCAGAAAAACAGGCATATTTTAAACTTAGTATATACCTGCTACAGGGCAGAAAATGTGGTTTTTGGATTTTAAAGAAAATGTATCGTTTAATTATTTTTTTAAAATACTAAATATTTTTCAAATGGAGAAAAAACCTTCTGGTTTTACCAAAAAAGGACTGTTGCACTGTAAAAAGTTCAATAAGTGGCTTGATAATTATTTTTAATACATTTTATTATATTCTTAAACTGTAAAAACGATCTCCTCCTCCTCCTCTCCCGAAAAATCAAGTTTTTTTATTTATGACGTTGTTGAATGGAGTGAGCGATATGTTTCTGATAATCTGAATACACCCTGACAACAGGAAGTGTACAAAGCGTTTGAACCTTCCTCCTACATAAGAGTGTGACCTGTTCACATATGTATTTCTGTTCACCTGTCGATAACTTGTCGTTCAGAACGCCTTACACGATGATCCTTGCATTTCCCTAACACTCCTACACCGTTCATATCCTGGATCAGAAAGGTTATCGATCCTTAGATAACTGACTTAACATCACGCCTCCCTCGTAAGGGTAGGCAGAGAGAATAATACGCCATACCACACTATATTTGCAAACATTTTTTCCTATTTCATATTTATTTGTTTTGATACAGATTTTAGGCTGCCGTTACAGACGACAGATTTTGCTCTTAGGTAGTACTTTTAGTTTTATACAGATTTTTGGAATTGGACATGGTATATGATAAAACAGAAGAATGAAGGTAAAACCTGAAGGTTTTTTCTCCATTTGAAAAATATTTAGTACATTTAAAAAAAATAATTAAACAATACCTTTTCTTCAAAATGCAAAAACAACACTTTCTGCCCTGTAGCGGATAAATATTAAATTAAAAATACGCCGCTTTTGCTGGGATATAGTACATTTTTTGGGCATTCCGAAAACATGCAGACATGAAAATTTACGATTTTTGATATTTGACGTTGTTAATATTATTACTATACCACAAATATAACATTGCTTTTAATATATAAAACATATGAAATACAAAATTGAGCAACCTGCCGGCGCCATTTTGTAAAGTCAGCTGCCATCTCCCCGTTCACATGTCAACAAATGCCATTAATTACGGCTAATGCGTAAATTAACCAGCTAATTATGAAAAATGTGTCATGCGGCTGTGAATATATGAAAATAATCAATATTTAATAACAATTAACTCATAATTTGGTTGAAATGGAGTGTTTGACACGTTTTTACTCTGCCAACAGACGCATTGTGGCAATACCAATGTTTGAACACATGTTGCGCCTTTGTTAATCGATTCAAACTTAATTAAGAATTGAACTTGTCGGAAAAACTTAATCATAAGTGTAAAAATAATTTTAGTAAAATGTTTTTTTATTAATTATTTATTTCATCCAGTGAGAAGATGTTTCTGTCAGTGTCAAGTATTGTTTTTATTTACAAAATAAAAATAGAAAATAATAATGACATTTGGAACAGTATTTTCATATTATTTTTTTGACATCTCTTCAAAGATGAAGAAGAATATGGAAGTCTGGGCATTTACGGGGCTGACGACCGTCATAGGCTGGTTTAAATGATGACTTTACACTCGTGTAATATTCACCAATTCTACCCATTATTGACAACCACACTACTCTAATTCTTAGAAGTTCTATATATTATACAATTTAGAAACCTTGTTCTTGAATCACTAGAAATTGGTGAAATGAAAAGAAGCTTTTTATTAAGCAGAAACTCTTTTATTAGTATGTGAGGTCCGAATAATGGATTATAATCACACACATAAGAAACGCCACAAAATACGATTTTTATTTTTATTACGTGAGCTTATAATTTCACCAAAAAATTTATTTAACATTTTTGCAAAATGTGAAAATTAAAAAAAAACTTTCTTTATAAAATACGATATAACGTCCAATTCAGTTTGTAAAACGTCCCGTTTGATTCGTTAAACATTGTTAAACATCCAATTTAATTTATAAGGCGTCCAATTCGATTTGTGAAAAGTCTAATTTGAATTGAAAACCTAAATCCAGATAACGATCCTTTGTGAAGATTACCATCGATCATCCTTTTCTTAAGCGCAGGTACTCGGATAATAATTAATGAAATCAGACGATTTGCGTGGTTAATTAAGAATACGTAATTTAAGAGGTTAGTGCTGGATTCGTTACCAGGGCAACACGTCTCGTTCTCTCCACGTGGTCCTTGAACTTCAACTGAACTCGCAACCCTGTTGCCTCGTGTAACCTCCCCCCGCCTCCTGAGCTCCTGGTACCACCGAGATACGTTCAAGGGTAGCTTGAGCTAGCGATGCAACCCTTAACAAACAAATCCTCCAATATGTATGTATATATGTATATATATATATATATATATATATATATATATATATATATATATATATATATATATATATATATATATATATATATATATATATATACGTGTATTATAATAATAATTACAACAAACCCTTAACAAACAAATCCTCCAATATGTATGTATATATGTATATATATATATATATATATATATATATATATATATATATATATATATATATATATATATATATATATATATATATATATATATATATATATATATATACGTGTATTATAATAATAATTATATGTAAGTTATGGTAAAGGTTTTAGACATGATTTGATATAATTTGATATAAGAATGTTACACGTGTCTAAAAGTGATCACTTAACCAGCGCCAAGTCATAAGCCCTGTAAATACCCAGAATTCCAAATTCTTACTCATCTGAGTAGAGACGTCCAAATAAGAAAAAGTATTTAGACATTTTAATATGGAGTTTTTAACCAAAAAAGTTCTACAACTACCTAAAAATATACGGAGAGCGAACGGGAAGGTATTTCATTTTAATTTTGTTTGGTAAAAAAACATCTTAGGCGCTTTCATTTTGAGATAGATATTATTTTTATCCTGAATAAGGTTAAATATTTACACGCGTATTCACCCCTCACCTCAAAAGGGTTTTGTGTATTAAAATAACAATACATTGTAATTGTTGGGTAATATATCCAAAATTAAACACGGTCATTGGATTGAATTCTACTTTTATTTACATTTACAGTGAAACCTTTATCTATCGTTTTTAAAGGGACCTATTGAAATAAACTATGAATGCGGGATAAAGAAGTCAATACACAAGGACACACAATCGAGTAAAAATACCGTACTCCCAATTTGCATAAGCATTGGTAGGTTGAAATTTTAAGAATACAAGTTTTAGATGTTAATAAATGTATTTTTTTTTTAAAATATATAAAGTTGAACAGAACCCAAAGATCTTCAGACTTCTTTTGCTGTATCTATATCTTCTCTTAATTATCTGTATCTGCTGTATATATATATATATATATATATATATATATATATATATATATATATATATATATATATATATATATATATATATATATATATATATATATATATATATATATATATATATATATATATATATATATATATATATATATATATATATATATATATATACACATAAACATATATGTTCTTATCAACATTAATGGAGCACAGATCATGAGCAGAGCATGGTGTTCTCTCGGATCCCATTGGGATGTAGCGTGACTGTGGATTGCGTTTTAGTAGAACAGGTGGAAAAGTTTAAATACCTGTGTATGGACCTGTGTGGTAAAACGGATCTGCGATGCGAAGAGAGGGGGCAAGTAAACAAGGCTGCAGCCATCTCAGGATGCATAAAACCCTATATAAAAAAAAACCTGAGATGATCGGCAGCGAAATCAAGATTTACAAAACTTGTGTCCGACCCATCATCACGTATGGAATCGAAAGTAGAGCGGACACCGTTGCCACAAAAAACGCGCTTAGAGTATCAGAAATGAAGACTCTAAGAAGCATCAGGCAAGAGTCTTCGAGATAGAATAAGAAACGCCAGGATCAGGGAAATATGCGAGATCGAAGATGTCGTTAGGTGGGGAAGGCAACGAAGGAGACAATGGTATGCGCATGTGAGAAGAATGGAACCATCCAGACTCCACCATAACGCACTGTACGGCCAACTCCATGGTAGACGACTTTAGGGCAGACCACCAAAGTGATGGATCGATAGCTGGGAATCGATATCGCAGGAGACTTATCCCTCTTAAAAACAGGCCACAAGGCCTACACTAAGAAGAAGAAGAATTTATGGACTAGACCACTTTTATAAATTACATTCTAGCTTGATTTTTCTGGATTTTCTCAACCCTGTCGTAAATAATGAATAAGGGGGGAGATTAGGGGAAGAAAGTGTGGGAGCGGGGGGAAGGGGATGTATTATTAGATGTTCCAATAAACTGCCCTAGAAAGGCCCCAAGGACGCACTTAAGGCCGCTGGAAAGAAATGTCCCGTTCGCATAAAAACAATCTATAAAAAAAGGGAATTATGAATTGGATATGGGGCCATTTTGCAACCGGTTTTATTAGTATAATAAACCAACCAACGAAAGCAGAAAATACATTTTTAATTTCAAGTTTTGCTCGGTAAATACCACTATTTCTTTGTGAACAAGCTTCACGATACATTTTTAGAAATAGTGGTATTTACCAAGTAAAACTCAAATTAAAAAATGGATAGACATCATCACAAAGTGACTGCCGAATCAATTAATGAAATCAGAAAAATAATTTTTGTATTTTTAATTTCTTTTTAGGATAATAACAAAATTAGTAAAAATACCGTCCGAATAGCTTAATGCGTAATAAATATGCATTTTTTAATGTCTTTATTATGACGAAAGATGCATATGGCATTTAAATACAATAAAACACATACACAGTGGCGTGCACAGGGTTTTTAATCGGGGTAAGTAGAGTTGGGTAAAGATAATGTATAAGTAGATACTGCTTTTCTGCCTATTATATATATGTATATATATATATATATATATATATATATATATATATATATATATATATATATATATATATATATATATATATATATATATATATATATATATTAATTGAAGGTGTAATTGTTATACAGTCGCATTAGCCATATTTATAATTAGACGGATGATTATTTATCTATACATAACATGATATGATTCATCACACACATAAATTACAATAATGTGCCTTTACTTAGTTTTCCCGTACCGAGGGCACATTTTACAATGCTCATTTATAAAACTATGTAAGTATATGTAAGTATTTGTCCGCCTCCGTAGCGTAATGATCAGCACGCTCGGCTACCGTTCTGGAGGTCCTGGGCTCGATTCCCAGGGGGGGTAAAATAAATATAAGTGATTCTTTCGCTGTAATATTTATTTAATATTACCCTGGACTGGTACCCGCAGCGGAGGGCTGATCACCTTTCCTTCACGTGTAAACGATCAAGATAACACTGCGTTTATATGAAGCAGTGCCCTATGCACCATTTGGTGCGGATAAGGGTTTTAATTTTTATTATTTTAAGTATATGAAATTGAATTGTTTGTGACACGTTATCAAATACGACACGGCCAAATCGGCTGTCCAAATTTAAAACACAGTAAGGAACATTTTATTGTAGTAGGTTTTTTTGCATTTATGGACTAAGTAGACTCTACTTAGTCCAAAAATGCAAAAAAAAACCTACCACAAAAAAATGTCCCTTACTGTGTTTTAAATTTGGACAGCCGAAATGATGCGATCTGTTTCAGACGTTTATGCATAGCTCTGTTAAACTAAGCCCTTTATGTAAAAGACGGAAAGTTAGAAATGTGAGTAGGCACTGTGATTCTGGAAAACACAGTACCTACTCAGATGATGTCGTGATTTCGTACACGTGGAGCCGGAGGGATGGATTGTACACAAACAAATAAGATACAGAGATAAAAACACATACAACTGTGTGTTCTTTACAACAGGGTTCTTGTACATTTTGTGTAATGAATACAAGATACTCTCATGACAGTGTTTAAGAAAATGAACATTTCAAATTGATGAGAGAAATTCCTGGAATTAGATCGGAAAAGGATGTGACGTTATATAAATAATAATAATAAAAACCCTTATCCGCACCCCAATGGTGCATAGGGCACTGCGTCATATAAACGCAGTGTTATCTTGATCGTTTACACATGAAGGAAAGGTGATCAACCCTCCGTTACACGTTACACGTTCATAATTATTAATAATATCAAATTTACAATCTGAAACAAAGAGTTGGCAAAAGAAGGATGAACGTAGACTGAATGCAGTCGAAATGCGATCTCTCAGAATAATGTGCGTCAAAACGATGTATTATCAGGTTAGGAGTCGTAATAATCAGCGGGTATGTATGAGGAGATGCATGAACGTGGAAGAGGCGAAGAATGTTTGCAAAGACAGAGTGGTGTGGCGTTCTTTTCTCTCTGTTAGTTAAATTTACAACATTTTGGGTGTAAAATCTTTGCATACATTTAAAGGGTCTCTGCTGAATAAAAAGCTTATTCAAATCAAACATTAAAATTAATCAAACGATACCTTTTCTTCAAAGTGCAGAAACAACACTTTCTGCCCTGTAGCGGGTAAATATTAAGTTAAAAATATGCTGCTTTTGCTGGGATATAGTACATTTTCTGGGCATTCCGAAAACATTGAAATTGAAAACACAGGCGCAATTGAAAATTGACGATTTTTGATTTATGACGTTCTTGAAAGGAGTGAGCGATTTGTTATGTTTTCTCATTTTTTATATTTTCTCATTTGTTTATTTTAAAAATGCTTCTTACCTTGTGTTTTTCTAATTTATTTCTTTTAAATATGCTGCTTATGCCTATTTATTATACCTGTATATTGTTTTTATATTTTGCCATGTATTAATTTTGCTTATTTAAAAAAAAATATTTGTGTTCCAGTCTTGTTAACCTTAATCCCATGTCCCATAATGAGAAATATACTTATGCATGTAATGTGTTTTGCAAAATAAATAAATAAATAAAAAGTTCGTTAACCCGATGGTTGCCAGAGACGAGATATCTCGGCAAATGGCGGAGTGCCCGTATGGCCAGAGACGAGATATCTCGTCAGTACTTTTGATGACGTATTACTCCGCAGTTTTAACTCATATTGACAATCTGTCAAAAACGGAACATACATTGCCATCAGTTGAAGTTGTCACAAAATATTTTATATAGTTTTTAAATACTTTTAAGTGATTTATCGGTATCACTTTCAGCTGACAGTTGACAGATGTCATTAGGGCTACCACTCAAACCACTTGAAATATTGATTATTTTAATCGATTGTTTTGAACGCCAGGGGTTTTTATTTTGCTCAATTTTTTTGTGTTTTTCTTATTATTTTAAAATATTCCATTGATAAATAATAGTTGTGTGTTAATATTAAATTTAATAAAAACTTGCGTGTGCGACTTAGTGTGACAACCCTGAAAATTTGAAACTGGTTTAACTTCAAGAATAAAACTCTAACAATCGATGCGGGATATAATATTTGGTAAGTAAATTATAATTCAATAAAAACAACAAAAAAAATTTTAGACAACTTTTTTTTTTCAAAAAAATACTTGGCCTGTTGAGCACTGCGGCGTAATTTATTTGCGGCTATGAAAAGGTTAAGTCCTTTTCAAATCTGACGTAACGTCGCCATCTTGGTTTTTATCTATCGCACTCTGTTTTACCGACGAAACACTTTTTAAATTATAAAATTAAAGGAATACATTTCTTTTATGTGTACTCGTATAAGTACTCTACCATGATGCTTTTATAATCCCAACGATACACGAAAAAATATTAAAATCTCTAATACGTAAACAAATAAATGAATATCTAAGAAGTAACAGACCAAGATCAAGAGTTATCATAATCACGCAAACTACAGCAACAACAACAAAACAAGTTTGTCGGAAAACAGAATTCAATTCCAGATCAGAAGAAATGGGGATGGAGAGAGATATATTAACTCTATTATTTATTTTAAATTCCAAAAAGAAATTTCTGCCATTAAATTAAGTTATCAAGATTATTGTTTATTTTTTATTGAAATTTCATATATTTTAAATTATTTATACATAAACTTTAACGCTTGTGGTTTACGCATAATTTGTTTCATTTAAGGGTTTTTTTACAAACTTTTTGAAACATTTTTGATATGTCCACATTTTTGACATCTCAGCATAGATGAAGAAGAATATGGAAGTCTGGGCATTTACAG
Organism: Brachycentrus maculatus; assembly: GCF_059751285.1. NCBI lineage: Eukaryota > Metazoa > Arthropoda > Insecta > Trichoptera > Brachycentridae > Brachycentrus > Brachycentrus maculatus. Next base: position 637,143 of record NW_028281389.1, on the reverse strand, counting down.
GGATTACGATCATAGGATGGTTAGGTGATCACTTTATATACGTGTAACATTCATCATTCTATCCATAACTGACAACCTCACTACTCAAATTCATGGAACTTCTAACTTCTCTTGGTAATATATATGGTCCAATTTTGAAGCATTGTGCTAGAATCACTAGAATTTCACTAGAGACATCTATTGGTGAGATAGAAGAAGTTTTAAAGAAGCCCCGTAAATGCCCAGACTTCCATTTTATTCTTCATATATGTTGAGATGTCAAAAAAATAATATGAAAAATAACTCCTGTAATTGCAGAAAATTCGATTTGTATTATATATATTATATATATATATATATATATATATATATATATATATATATATATATATATATATATATATATATATATATATATATATATATATATATATATATATATATATATATATATATATATATATATATATATATATATATATATATATATTTTTTTTTTTTTTTTTAAACCCTTATGCACCCAAATGGTGCATATGGCACTGCATCATATAAACGCAGTGTTATCTTGATAGTAAAAAACATAAAGGAAAGGTGATCAGCCCTCCGCTTCAGGTACCAACCAGTCCAGGGTAATATTGAATAAATATTAGAGTGAAAAAATCACTTGTATTTATTCGACGCCCCCCCTGGGAAACGAACCTCCAGAGCGGTAGCCGAGCGTGCTGACCACATGAAAAAACCTAAAATACATTTTACACACATCGTGCAACAGTTTAAAATCCAGGAAATCAAATCCGGTATAATTTCTGTTTACGTTTTGGTATCGCCAATGTATTATACAATATCGTACATGCGTACTATTCCACGTGCGATAAGTATCTCCATTTGACAGTGGCAGAAAATAAAATAACATTATTATAGCATCATAATTAATTTAACTAAGTACCACTGCTAAGGTCAGAATACATACACAAGCTGGGAGACATCACTGCGCTGCCGACAGAGATTGAGAACTTGTGAACGGGGGCCGAAAATTGATATTTTTAATTTAAGTTTTACTTACAGTCGTGTGCCATATTAATAGACCCAAGACAGTAATTGTGTTCATTATCACTTTTTTGTTAAAAAAAAAAACATAATAACAGCATTATTTGAAAATTTACTTTTATTAGATTTATAGATAGCACTTTTGACAACATTATAAGACTACTTATTTATTTTTTTACAAAAATGTTAATAAAATTAGTATATAACCACTCACCGAGATTTTTACGTCTACCGGTTACGAGACGTACCCGTTTCTTCGTCAGGACAATCACTAACACAGCATGCAAACAATACTACCCTTCACCACCATAGCACCATTTACACACTCAAAACTACACAAAATGTCTAACACATGCGATTTTTGGTCGACCCGAAGACCAACATGCACTATAGTTTTCAATACAGACATGCGTTACGAGCCGAGGTTAAACGTACATTATAAGATAGCTTTCACACTTTGAAATGTATTTTTCAGAATAATTTATGCATTAAAATAATATTCGTAAATTTACGCGAGAAGAACAAAGAGACGCAGTTCATCGACTTTTATTTTGTTTATAATATTGTCCCCAGCACATGTAACTTATTTAAAATCGTATATAAGGGGTGGCGGACAAATTTTTGTGTGTTCAGATTAAATAATATTCAAACGTGTATACGTCGCGCTCGCTCTGTTTCTATTGGCGTCGCTTTGTTATTTTCACACTTATAACTTTGTAATTTTTAATAAATAAAAGATTATCTTCATTTGCGCGTTTCCGTCTTCCTCATAGAAAGTGTTCCAGTACCGTTAGCAGTAACATGTACAATAGATTGTCCGGCGTTTGGCAAGTATGTACGCAGGCCGCGAGTTCGCCATCCCTGTCCTATCGCTATCTCAGAAGTTGTTAGCAATTTCGAAATATAGTACCAATGTCATATCCAATGCCGAACTTACTAACTCGACACACATAAGTGCGCGCTGCCGGCCGGACGGAGTGCCACCTAGTGAAAAAATCCCACCAAAACGAGCGTGCGACGGTCGACGCCTTACTAAGCCCGCGACTTTTTGTCTCGGTGGCTGGATTTGCTGTAGCCGTAGATCAGGGAATATGTGCTTTTATCTAGGCGTGTATGAAATTTGATTGACCCACATTTTGGAGAGCGAAAAAGGACGAGACAAGTAGGATTCGGTTGTCACGTGGGTGACCTAATAAAAATATGGCTTCGTATTCCGATTAAGTATTCAATAACGTAATAAAAAAGAATAGGGAGTATATTTAGTATGGCAGGACCGATTGTGGAGGTCCTCAACAAAAAGTTACATTTCCAATATTGCACAAAAAATCCTTTAAATGCAAGTCTGTTCTGTTTACTGTATTCTATCGAAATCTTAATTAAAGTGGCGACAAAACGTGACCAATCCTGTGTTAAACCAATATGAAATCATTGAATCGCACCCTAATGTAACAATTTTACAAGCTAGAATTCCTGATTAGTTAAAATGTATAATGGAAATGTAACGTTTTGGTGAGGACCTCCACAAGTATTATTTACAACATTTTGAGAGTATCCAAATACTTGTTCACAAATCTGGATTATCTCCAATTACAGGAGTTATTTTTCATATTTTTTTTTTTTCTGCTCAATAAAAATCTTCTTTTCATCTCACCAATAGATGTCTCTAGTGAAATTCTAGTGATTGGTAGAATTGGTGAATGTTACACGTGTGTAAAGTGATCACTTACACCAGCCTTTGACGGTCGTAAGCCCCGTAAATGCCTAGAATTCCATATTCTTCTTCATCTTTACTGAGATGTCAAAAAAAATTAAAGGCCAATTATTATCATCCGCCACCATGGTGTAATGATTAGCGTGTTTAGCTACCGTGTTGGAGGTCCCGGGTGCGAATCCCAGAGGGGGGTTGAAAATAAATTTGGGTGATTTTACACTCTAATACCGCACAAAAATATATGTTCCCCAGTATTAATATTTTTTTAATGTATAACATATTTCATTAACAACATCAACAACAAAAAAAGAAAAAGTCCCTCTCCAAACACAAGAGCTCAGTCTCTTTTTTGGAGAGGCTCAGCGCAACTAAAATTATAAGATTGTAAGTAAAATGTATAGAAATTGTATTTAATTGCATAAAAAACTATATTAATTTAATTTAATTTAATTAAAATTAAATTGAAAAAAAAACAGTAAAATTACATTTTATTCTAACAGCCGGAAATAGGACGGGGGCCTTTGCATGCCTAAATAATACTATATACCGCGGAGGCCAACTACAAAAAAAACTGCATTATATTGAAAATTTAACCGCACGAACACACCCGTATAATTTTATGTATGATTCATTCAATCGGCGGCAAACGAGTTTTTTTTATTATTTATTTTGTAAGACGCAAAAATGTAGCTACTCTCCGTCACCGAATGTCCGCTATCTCATCATTATTTGTAGGACATCGATAACGACGATGTCCCAACACTAATGGTGACCCTGGATGCTGAGATAGCAAAGACAAAATTTCGCACCAATAAAATATAATCATGTAAACAAATATACGCAAGTGAACACCTACTACAAATTACGACTTAAATCATATTATTTTTTTGACATCTCACCATAGATGAATAAGAATATGGAAGTCTGGGCATTTACGGGGCTTACGACCGTCATTAAATGGTTTAAGTCATCACAATATGTATTACTATCCCCGACGAACCCACTTTTCTATTTGCCTAACTGTTGGCCCAGTTCTGCGAATCAAGCTTAACCCTAGATAACTAAACATTCGTCCACGCGACGACGCCCTTCTCCGAAAAAATAAGGTGCACATACTTCCCTGCACCCCGCACCCGCCAAGCTTTGTTAACGGAATAGTGATTTATAATACATTCATTCCTAATAAACCAAACTTAAGAGTCAAATAACCAGTTATTATTTTCAATAAATACTTTTGATAATTTTCACGTTTTACATTGCGTAGTCCGCCTGACGAATGTTTAGTTACTATGTTTGTACAAATATAGTTTTGTTATCTAGGGTTAAGGAACTAAGCATTTTAAATTTAAACTATCCTAGGAGAGCATAGATATGTGTTACGCGAAATATATGACGCGTTAGACAATGAAATAATTGCCTCTCGATATTGTGAATTGTGGACCTACAAACCACGCATATACATACAAAAAGTATTACAGTCTTCCACATGAGTACTGCTATTACGCCAGTACTAGCTGGGCAAGGTTGGCACTTGCCGTACATACGGCATTACTCCCGAAAGGGTTAACTGAGTTTAACAACCAACTACGATAATTCATACAACAAATCGCGTTGTTCATTCATAAATGTGCGTCCACTGGTCTTATTTACTTATTTATTTACTCAAATATTCATTAAACGCCGTAGTGCAGTAGTTGACGCGCTTGACTACCGTAATGGAGGTCTGGATACGATTCACATAGGGGTCAAAATCAATGTTAGTGATTATTCACTCTTATATTTATTCAATATCACCTTGGACTGGTACCTGAAGCGCATGACTGATCATGTAACATTGTGTCGATAAAATACTATGCACTATGTATGCACCATTGTATAATAACAAAAAAGAGGGAGAAAAGGGATTTTTTTGTAAAATTGACAATTAAATATAAATCTTAAAACTAAAAAAATTCTAACATCAATTAATTTGATTTATTTGAAATACAATGAAATTAAATTCAACCAAACAAGTGGATTTCGCAAGTACCTACATGATAGCGTTCGGTTTGTTTACAACTAGCCCCGATAGCAAATTAATAGCAGCCCTAGAGTAGGTACTCGATTCGGTCGCCAATTTCCGCACATCACTATACAATAATAATGTATAACTGATTCGAACGCAGAATCCCGCCCACGCGCCCCTATCGGCGGAACCGATAAATAAACCGCGGCCATTTTTGAACAAGCCGGCCTTGCGAGATGTCAGATGGCCTTCGTTGCCGAAAACACTCGTTCGTCGTGACGCGACGCCCGCTCTTTGTGTGAAATCATAAATATAATATAATCAAAGGGAATGCCAAGTGAGTATGTATTCTATTCGCGGACGCAGTTTTATCCGAAATAACAGTGTGAAAATCTCGGGAAAAGCGTCCGTAAAAATGCTGAAGCTGCACGGTTTTAGCGCGCTGTCAAAACAATGTGTATTGTTGTCAAATGAATGCATTGTGTTGCAAACATAAACTTTTTACTTTAAGGTACCTACTTATTTACTAAGTGCGCCATGAAGGGGCTTTATTACAATCAATATAGATATATCTTTACCTCGTAACAATGTCCTATTTTTTCAATAAATACATATAGTAAATTTATCGTCAACAAGGTCAAGTTGTTCCTGAAAATTCAACTGTCAAAAATACGTCTTGTTTTTATCAATAATGAAATCTTTTTTTAAATTTTGTTTAATACATTTATTATAACATTATCTTGAATAATATAACGAAGTGAAAATATTAATTAAAAATTATAGACAGTTCCGTTTATGGCGGATGGAATTTAATCGTTTTTTTTTTTAATTCCAGAGTTTTCCAAAGTAATTTAAAAGGATGAATGATACAAAATGCGCTCACTACATAACCTAACTTTATTGACTTTTATTATAATAGATTTTACTTTTATATTAATATTTCTTGATGAAATTGCATTTTATGCAGGTTTTTGCTTAAAATTGGACGTCTTATTAAGCAAATTGGACGTTATATTGTATTTTATAAAAAAAGTGTGAAATTTAAAAAAAAAAACATATTAATACTACATATACCGCCAGTGTGAATACCTGCCCACATCTGTTATTCTTAAGACTAGCAAGAGCGTAAGTCGCAAGTTGTCAAGCCTTCGCGGCGCACTGTCATAGTATGTGCGCGCGATGTGTACTTAAGTTTTCAGAAAAGATTTTCAATACTACTTTGAATCATGAGTACTGCTTTAAATGTATATATTTTTAAAAATACATACTTAACTAACTTACTAAACATCACGCCGCTTCCCCGGGGTAGGCAGAGAGAATAGAACGCCACACCAATCTGTCTTTGCAAACATTCCTCGCCTCTTCCACGTTCATGCATCTCCTCATACACACCCGCCGATTGTTTCGTACTTAAATAAATACATACTTTTTTATATAAAATACAATATAACGTCCAAGTTGTTTTGCAAAACGTCCAATTTGATTTTCTAAACGTCCAATGTAAAGGGAAAAACCTGTATATGTATATATATTAAATTATAAAAAAAAATGGATAGCGAGAGAATGACTAAGAAAATATATGTGGCGAATGTGAGAGGGAAAACAGAACGTGGACGACCGAAAAAGACTTGGCACGATCAGATCAATCAGAACCTAAAATCTGGCGGTGTCAAAAGTCTGCGTAATCGGAGGGCATGTATGACTAGATGTATGGATGTGAAGGAGGCGAGGAGTGTATGTCAGGACAGAAGAGTGTGGCGTTCCATCCTCTCTGCCTACCCCTGCGGGGAAACGGCGTGATGGTAGTAGTAGTAGTAGTAGTATTAAATTATACACTCATTTCTACATACTTTTTTGGTTACTCATCGATATTTTCGTCAATTTTGAATAAATAATTTTTCCCTAAACCCTTTTATTACGAATAATAATCAGACATCTGTTCGTTTATGCACGAATTGTTGTTTTTAATTTGTTTTGCCCTTGGAAGTCAATCATTAAATCCGAATGTGCGTTGTTTGTGTAATGAGCTCTTCGCAGACAAGGAAATATTATAATATCGACGATGGAAAATATCAACAAGTTAATAAAAGGTGTTACAAGACTAGTAAAACAGGGATTGTAAACGCTTGCTCGTAAGAGTGTTTTTGCCTAGAATTTTTACTCATGAATTACATGAAATTATAGTAACTTCAAACATAAAGAGTAAATCCACTCACGAGTAGGCATAGGCTATGAAACTTAAGAAGTTGAAGCCTGAGTAGGGTCATGATAAGCGGTGTTGCATAAGCCGTAGCTATATTTCATAGTCACTTGGACGTTAGGATATTCAAAAAAAAATTACTCGTAGGAGACTGCATAAAAAATTAAGACGAGTCTTAGATTTAACGCTCGAAATGCATTATAATACTAAGTATCTAGCTAACCATCAAGCCGTTTCTCCGCGGGGGTAGGCAGAGAAATTAGAACGCCACACCAACCAGTCGCTGCAGATGATCTTCGCTTCTTCCACATTTATGCATCTCCTGTTATTTATTGCTTCGGCATTTTCTTTGGCGTTTTAGCCATTCCAATCTGTGTTTGCACACAATTATATCGCCTCTTCCACATTTGCGGATCTCCCCATACCTACAGACCTGACCACTATTCGAAATACTTGATCATGTCAAATTTTCCTCGGTCTTTCTCTGCTTCTACTGCCGACCACATTCGCCTCATGAATTTGTTTTACTATCGTTTCTTCATTTATTCCATTCACATGCCCAAACCATCTCAACACACCTTGCTTAATCTTATAGGTAATGCTTATCCCAGCCTTGCATTCTTTCCTTATAACATCCCCATACAACGTTTTGAATTCGATTCGAACATCTGTCATAACGTTTTGCCGCCCGATCGTCTGAGAGAACGCATTTCGCATGATAATACACTATTAATTAAAAAATAATATTTTTAATATTTCTAGCCCCGTAAATGGCCAGACTTCCACATTATTCTTCATCTGTGTTGAGATGTTAAAAAATAACACAGTATGACAAATTTTTCGGATAATCCGAACTTTTCCAAATCCGAACAGGCTACAGTCCTAATTCGTTTCGATTTCGGGCTTCCACTGTATATAAAAAATAACGATAGATGTTTCATATCTAGTACAGCCACCATGCACAGTTTCATATCAAGTACAGCCACCAAGCACAGTTGCATATCAAGTACAGCCACCACGCACAGTTTCATATCAAGTACAGCCACCAAGCACAGTTTCATAACGACGGCCCCTACGTAAAGTACTCTATCAGCAAATCTGGTACTTTACAGAAGAGAGCTTAGAAGATTTATTCAACGTATTTTTTTTATTAATTAACGGTTTTATCTGAAAATCTTATCAAGTATTATCAATTCAAAAACACGATAAAATAATGTATTAAATCGTTTTTAAACTTTATGCTTTGTCAAAATTAAGTAGTTAGCGTTTTAGGAGTTCAGTTCATTTCGAAAATTTGGTGTAGATAGTGTCTTATACGCCTGTAAACTAGGCGTAATTTATTATATATATTTATTTTTAATACATTTTATTATATTCTTAAACTTTAAAAACCATCTCCTGAAAAAAACAAGTTTTTTCATATTTTTTTTATTTTTTGTTTATTTATATTTGTAGATAACGGTCAGTTGGTAACGTACACCAAATATCTCAAAATTGACAAAAATGTAGTTAGAGCACTTTACGTAGGGCACGTAGATATCAAGTACAGCCACCAAGCACAGTTTCATATCAAGTACAGCCACTAAACAAGCCAAATATAGTTTTTTTGCAGAGCCACCTTGGATATTCAGAAAGCCTGATAATGTTATTCATCGATTCACAAGTGAAGGTGTTAACAGCGGTAAAAATTCAAATATCAAATTTATTCAATTAATTCTTGTTGTGCTCGCTTTAAAAGTCTTAGATAACACCTGTACATATACACCCATATCAACACTTATTATTATTTTATCAAAATTACATTCAAAATCGACCCATACAACTAACTTTATTAACAATACCTTAAACAGGGTAAACAAGAATATTATTTTATAATTAAAATGTAACTGTGTTTTAAAATCAATATAAATATTTTTAATTAATGTTTAACTTAGTAAATACCGCTATTTCTTAAAATCTAATGTGACACGTGTTTCGATGCATTCCGCATCATTTTCAAACACCGTATGATGCGGAATGCATCGAAACACGTGTCACAGTAGATTTTAAGAAATAGTGGTATTTACTAAGTAAAACATTAATTAAAAATGGATAGATTTTACCACAAAGTGACTGCCGAATCAATTAATGAAATCACTATAAATATTTTATTATAAGTTAATTATAATGTCTACCGGTTTCGAAGCTAACCGCTTCTTTGTAGAAGTTAACTTGCGGCTATTTGCCTTTACACATTAGGAATGTATAATCATTTTTCAACAATAAAGCCTTAATTTTCGAAAAAACCGCACGAATTAATGCTTACTTATAAGTAAAGCTTAAATAAAAAAAAATCTCAATTAAAATAGTTTTAAATTTTGTATTTATTACCAGGTGGTACCAGGATTGCAACAATCAGAAGAGACGCGCAAACGTTATTTTCTTTTATGTATGTACTTATCGGATACCGGAAAATATACATAAAACGATATCAAGTTCAAGCATTATATAATAATATTAATGGGTAAAAAATCGTTAATTTCCTTTAAAAGTAGTTTCTTCAAATAAGACACGTGAATGAGGTAATAAAAACGACTGTTTTACGACTATTCATACATATGTATGTACATAGGTATAACACAAATTCACTACAAAACTTTTACTGTTTTTTTGCTCTTAAGTACTTATTTTTTGTAATTTTTTTTAAAAACATTTTTTCATT
>NW_028281388.1:0-21305 GCF_059751285.1 Brachycentrus maculatus | reverse complement strand
TCCCAACCCCAACCCCAACCCCAACCCCAACCCCAACCCCAACCCCAACCCCAACCCCAACCCCAACCCCAAGTTTGCGCAATTGATTGCTTTTATGACTTCTATTAAACATAAATAATTCCAATATAAATCGATATTATAGAATTTCGCACATGCCATTCGCAAAGCAGACCTGCGCTATACAGTCATCTATACTCATCGAATCAGTTGAGTCGGCACAGTTGGAGTTTCTCAAAGAGCTACTAAGCCGTATTTCCTTCTTCGACGAGTTGTTTCGAATCTTTGATTACGTAAAAATTAAGAGAATATAGAAAGAATGCAATGAGCTTTTAGCTAGTATCTATATTGAAACTTTTACAGGCTATAATGAAACTGCTCTAAGGAAGTCAAACCAAGAAAAGGAAAAGTACAAAAAAGTGTGCATGAAGACAAAGAATTTATACTGGCTGAATGATGATGATGGGAACGTTAATTTGCAGACTGTAATTAACAGTGGTTCGAAAGCCAATGCTAAAAGATCTTAATCGGAAGGCGGGCGATCCCAAGAATAAAAAAACTCTGTTAGCAGAACCCCACGTAATGGCAGCTACAATGCCGAAGATAACAACTAAAAGACATCAGAACAAAGATTATATGGGTTTAATTGGCTCTTCGAGGCATAATAAAGACTATTCGCAATTGCTGTTCATAATAATGACCCCAATTCTAACAGTTCTTACAATCGAAAAAAGAGTCATAGCATTCATAATCAGAGAAACAGTAAATGTAGTCTGGGCAATTGCAAGGCAGTCAGGAGCAGCCTGAATAACCACGAGCGTAGCAAAAATCTTCCCCGAAGCAATGCTAGCGATAGGAATTAAGTCATATTGGTGTTGCCCTTAGCTGCATTAAACTAGGAATTCCTCAACAAAATAAAAGCATACTACTTATAAAAGATGAAATTTCTCTCAAAATTCGGCTTATTGTAGAGTATCCCCAAAAACTATTTGCTCTAAAACTTGCATAGATTCCATCTGCATCGAATGTGCTTCAATGACTATCTCTACAACTACAACCTGAATACCAAATTGAACTCTCATCAATCAGTATCCTTTGAGCCTCCCCAAAATTAATCGCATGCGATATTCTTCCTATACAGTGGTGAAATATAAGTCATAGACAACAATCGAACCATTTTAGTCAAAGCCCCAATAATTCTAGAGGACAGCTTCTGCAGTGACTATCAAATCAAGCAAGCAAAGTGCAAGACTGATTACTGCTTGCTTTACTATATCAGCATGGATTAAATTGTATAAATGGTGAACTTGTTTAGCTTGGATACCCGCGAGACGGAGACGAACATGCAAAGTAAGACTTTTACGAAGAATCACAGTCATACAAGCAGTCGATAAGATCTATAGAATAAATAATAAAAGACGCTCCAGTCACGCTTATTTAAGAATATTGCAAATGATGTGGAGATGCATGATAATAGGTTCTCATGCTCAAATATGAGTAGTCCTCGATTGAACCAAATATTTTCAGAGTAGTTGGAAGGTATTTCGAAAATGAAAATGCAATATAAATTGGCCCTTAGAGCGCCAAACAGCCAAGGCAAAGGCATAGGCTCACACCCTCATTCAACAATTAGTGCACTCAAGAAATAGAAACTGCGCAAGCATTTTAGCGATTATCTGAATAAAAAGTTTGACAAGTTTTCCATCATCAAAATGAATAAGATCGACACAAATGAACAGCCTCCGGTCCTGTTCCATATAAAGCAGAGAGTCAAACAAGCTCCTTCTTATGAGCTTATCCACAATAGACTGAAGGACATCCGAATTCGCAAAATCCTAGAAAGCAAAAATACCTACTTCAAGAAATTTACTGACAGCATTATCCTAGATGACTATAATCTGTCGGCAGATGCCAAATATGCTCACCGGTCAAATGAGCACGAGAAGGCCGATAAAATCGACACTAAAATACGCAATGCCTTGAACAACCAGCTCACCATTTCATTAAGAAAAAGGAGACTCCTAGACCCCCATGCTTTTATCATCTGATAGTTTTCGACTCTTGATCGCACTTAATTTCATCCGCTTTTCCATTCATTTCATTATATCCTATTCAAATATTCAGTACGATTATATTCAATTATTAAATATTGTTACAGACCCTCGATGCCTTAATGCTTGTAGAGCTTGTCTATCATAGGCATTTGAGTATGAAAGTGTGATATTGAAGATGATGACTTCTGTATTGTTATTGAACCCTGATAAATAATAGAGTCTGAGCCAATATCACATCGAACTTCTATTGCCCATTCAATTTGCTTGACGGCTAGGTAGCCATCAAGGTGATGTCAGATAGCTATCAAAAGCATTGTGATGCTGAGCTGCTAGTTGTTTCGAAAAAAGTGGCGAATTTATGCGAATACAGGATATTTTCTTTTATAAATTAAATAAGTATTAAAGATAGCCAGCCATGCCCGGACTCGATATAAACTGGTTCCGAGAAGACAAGGGGTATAACCCAGATGTTATCCGATAATCCCTGAAGCGCAGATTCAGAGATGTCAAGATTGTTGATGACATCATCGCCCACGACAAATAATGGAGAAAACGTATCATCAATCTTCTATTTAGTGAGATATGATCTCGATATGCTCAAGAAATAATGGAACGCTCTCGGAGAAGAGATCAAGATCAAGAAGAAGGCTGACAAGCAAGATCCCTGTGCTGAAGAACTCGAAAAGAAAAAACTCAATGAGGAAAGCCAGAAAAAGGTCGTTGCTGATGAAGAAGCCCTATTGAAAATCATCAATGGCCTCGTCAACTCTATTGGCAACATTGTTCATAGCTCTGTTCCCATCGACAACGATGAAGCGCACAACAAAGTTGAAAGAACTTGGGGAGATGACATGCCCAGAATCAAAATTACAGGCAAGCTTGGAGGACTTCATCATCACGAAATTCTGGAGGCCATTGGAGGCTATGATCCGAAGAGAGGACAGAAAGTAGCCGGGCATCGAGGATACTTCTTGAAGGGCTACGGAGTCTTGCTCAATAACGCCTTAATAAATTACGGGTTAAATTTCCTGGCAAAGAGGCAGTACGATTTAGTGCAGCCCCCTTACTTCATGAAACAAGATTTAATGCATGAAACTTGCCAGCTATCCGATTTTGAATAAAACCTATATAAAGTATAAGGGAAAGGATCTGAACAAGAAGACAATACTTATTACTTAATCGCCACTTCCGAACAACCAATCTCTGCGATGCATAGCAACTAATGGATCGAGGAGAAGCAGCTTCCAATTAAATATGGCGGCACCTCCGTATGCTTCAGGAAGGAAGCTGGGGCGCATGGTAAGGATACTTGGGGAATTTTCCGCATCCATCAATTCGACAAAATTGAACAGTTCGTTATCACTGACCCTGAAAACTCTTGGAAGGCTCACGAATAGATGATAAAAGTTTCAGAGGAGTTCATGCAGTCGTTATAACTGCCATACCAAGTGATAAACATCGTTTCTGGAGCCTTAAATGACGCTGCTGCTAAAAAATATGACTTGGAAGCATGGTTCCCAGGATACGATGCTTATAGAGAACTAGTTTCTTGCTCAAATTGTACTGATTTCCAGTCTAGAAATCTAGAAATCCGCTGCGGAATGAAGAAAACTGATGTACTTTTTTAATAACTCAACTCAGACGAAATAGAAGAAGTATGTTCACATGCTCAATGGAACCCTATGCGCCACCCAAAGAACACTCTGTTGCATTTTGTAAAACTTCCAAACCCCATAAGGCCTCAGAGTCCCCAAAGTGCTCCAGCCTTTAGTTGGTGTTGATTTCATCCCATACAACGAATAGTTCCTCAAGGAGTACGAAAAATAACAGAACAAAAAGTAGGGCAAAAAGGAGGAGAAAAAAGAACACAAGAAAGAGCACAAGAAAAAATAATTAAAAGTGGAGCAAAAGGAGGAAGACAAGGCAAGGTAAGTCAAATAATAGGCCAAAAAGGAAGAAGTCACCGTCTCCACCAACGAAGTTTGATACTGATAAATCACACTCAATATGTCTAATCATAGAATAAATGAAGATTAAATGTGTCCTATCATCATAGACATTCATATCATATAGGATATCTGGTATTACACTAGTATCAATATATAATCCATCATATCAGCATATGCACTTGGAAGAGGCCACACAAATGGCCCTCATTTACCTGAGAACAGAGTCCACAAATTGCTGGTCCCTGTCAGCTTCATATTCTAAGTTGGCATATCCTCCAAACCAACCATCATTATGGGCTTGCTTAAAAATAATAGCCAACTGGGTTGCTCCTAAATATTGCGCCGAGTTCCAAGACCCTTTGGGGAGGGCAGGCTTGGCGATAATCGCTCGACATACATCAAGCTTAATGTCTGCACTCTTCATAATCTAAAAAATAGCAGTATTGGCGTAGTGTGATGACCTCGTAAAAATGTCCGCATATGTAGTGTACGCATTTCTGTTTGTATTATAGTACATCAATACAAAATAATCCACCAGAGAATTGATTATGTTCTTTTTGAATAGGCCTATCTTGGGCACATATGTTGCAGGGACCACGAGAACCACCAGAAAGTTGTTGTTGGAAGCAAGTTGGTTATTCCTGCGAATGAGCAGTAACAGTTGTTCGAGGAAGTCCGAGGCAATGTTATATTCTACTGCATGATAGTCTTGGAATTCGATACTAATGCCATCGATGAACTAGATGCCTATTTCGTTGATGAGAGTCGATACGATATTGTTTGAAACATTTTGCACAGTGTACTTCTGCTGAGTGATGGGTGCGTTATTGAGATTGACGTTTATTAACAATTTCTTCCCTTTTTGATGCAGCCCGTCGAGAATGAACTTTTTCACTTCATTGTTGGAGTTGCCATAAACAGATTATCGATTGCCTAGAAGGTATTGATATGGCTTGGAATACAATGTTTTTGGATCCATAGAATTGGCTGCATTTATGAGCTATCCATCGAGGGAGATAATGTTGTAGCCATTAAAGTTTGCAGTGGCCTTTGCTTCTAAGTTGACACCCAATCGTTGCATATATTACGGAAGTGTGGTGGACGGATTGGCTATTCGCTGGATTGTAAAGCCGATCGGAGAGAATACAGGATGACCATTCGATGGAGTGACCACTAATAATATGCAAAAGCATATGCTTAAAGTGGTTTTTAATGAATCAATCTGAGGAGATAAGGGCAGTTGGAGCATAATGAAAGTGTCGAATGAAAGAAGAGAGCTGATAATAATACATATTTAGATGTTTGAAATGATGATATAATTATTAGTTATGGAGTGCAGTGGTGATGATCAGAATGAAAACCGATCAAGACTAATGATGTAATTCCTTTTTCTGAGCAGATCCCGCGAAATCATTGCTTCATAGATGAAGTTGTTGCTGTGGTTGCGATAGAATAAGTGATAGGTGCGAATGAAGGCATTCATTTTGTAGTAGGCTGCGATTATGGTTGAGTTGGACAGCTCTTGAGTGGAGTATAGCTGATCAATTACATTATACACACTTTTGAAATCATTGTCGGGGAAAATTGCCAAACGTTGAAACTGAGAGAGTTCTATTCTCACAAGGCCACCTGTTGCAGTTATCACTTGCTGGGGCACTTCGAGGTTCTTAACTGGTTTCAATGGAGCCTTCGCTGAAATTTATGATGCCTTGCTTATATTTTGTTCGACTGTTTGAGAACTCACATTAGATGATATTTTAGGCGGCAGACTCGAAGAAGAATTCGTTAATGGCCCGTTGCTTGCGATTTATTTTGAAGCTGTATTATTTAATGTTTTAGAGGGTTCATTTGAAGAAATAAATTGGGCGTTATTAGCAGGTTGAATCTCTTTATTTGTTTAATTAGGGGTATTTTTAATAGGAGACTGAGGATTTAATGATGGCACATCACTAATCATCTATTTCGAGGTTTATTTGATTCTCTGATTTGTAGTTTATTTAGGTATTTCCTTCACAGTTTATTCGATTGGTTATTTATTGGTCTGCTCTTACACTTATTTCTCAATTTCCTTTATAGGTTCTTTAGTTGTTTCCTTTGCAATTTATCCAATAGTTTACTTTGTTATTTTCTTAGGCGCTTATTTAATGATTGACTACTTTGCTATTTCCTTCAGTATTTCCTTCAGTATTTCCTTCGGCGTTTCCTTCAGTATTTCCTTCGGCGTTTCCTTCGGTGTTTCCTTCGGTGTTTCCTTCGGTGTTTCCTTCAGTATTTCCTTCGGCGTTTCCTTCAGTATTTCCTTCGGCGTTTCCTTCGGTGTTTCCTTCGGTGTTTCCTTCGGTGTTTCCTTCAGTATTTCCTTCAGTATTTCCTTCGGCGTTTCCTTCGGTGTTTCCTTCGGTGTTTCCTTCAGTATTTCCTTCAGTATTTCCTTCGGCGTTTCCTTCACAATTTGCGTGATCGGCAAACTCTCTGTTTCCTTCAGTACTTATTTGACTGATTAATTGTTTGTTTCTTTTGGTGCTTAGTTTACAATTTCTTTGAAAGGCTATATCTGTGTTACCTTTACAACTTATGTCACAATTAATTTGGGAATTTCCTTCACAACTTACTTCGGGATTTTATTTGCTTGTTATGGGGCAATTTATAGAGTGGACTAGATGATTTGTTTGATACATGATTCCTTTTTGCTTACAAGACTTAAATTGGTGAGGCTAAATTTGAGATAGAGCGAACAAACCTCACTGGTTAATACATAATCAATCCAAAATTCATAATAGTCTCCTATTTTCTCATAGACAGAGGCGGCTTTGGCTTTAACTTTACCATTAACGTATTTATTACTAACTTGGGCCGAATAATCCATGATTGCCATCCAATAGTAAAAGTTTCGATAAAGCTGCTCCTATGAGAGCTTGCTCGCCAAATGAATATTATTGTCACTTTCTGGATCCTGAGAGTTTAGATTAATCTCAGTTTGAAGAATCCTGACAGTGTAATCTTCGAATTCACAATCTATTTTGCAAATGTCATTTTTTTTTGGACATTTGAAAGAAATTTGATATTTGTTGATAGCAAATCCACTCTCGCTTGGAGTAGGGCTCGGCTCAATGTACTTCATTACAGATTCAGTATCTTCATCAGAAATTCGATTCTCATTATTTATATTAATGAAACTCTTCAAAATTAGCCAGTCCTCACTTCTCATGAAAAACTGCTTATTCATTTCAACGAGACGCGGAAGAGGGGCAGCAACGACTACAGGCTTAATAGGAGCAACAACAACTGCAGGCTTAGTAGGGATGGCAGGTTTAACAGGAGCGGCAGGCTCAGTAGGGGTGACAGGCGTTATTGCAGACGCATTGGATTATACAAATGCTTAAGAGAGAGGAGCAGAGCTCGATACGATAGAGTCGGCTGGCCTGGCACTTATAAAATTATCTTTGATTCTTCTGACTTTTTCGATACTTTGAATCTCGACATCATTTTTATTGCTGATAATGGCTTTTACTTCATAAAGAGTTTATTCATCATGTTGATAACGGAGAGTATAGTGAACATTGGAGTTTTGCTAAATACTCGAATCACACGAAGATCCATCAATCAATTCACCAACATCACTGTGCTACCGACTGATTATAAATCTTATGATTTGGACTTTATAATACTGCTATAGGCTGTTGTCTGTATCGATTGGTTTGCAATTTGAGAGTAAATCTTTCTGTTCGACAATATCGATGGATAAAAGTTTGAAATTTGCACCATCATCACGATCGGATATGAGAAGGGCAACGTATTGAAGTTTAGTATTGCCACTGCCCTGATAGATTACTTCTAGGGCATTTTTTATAATAGAAAACCCAGAAAGTGCTTAATATTTTGTGCCGATGATAGATAAATTAAAACTGGTAATGCTCGAATTGTTCGATTATCTCTTCACTCGAGAAAATACCTATTGCCTCGCTTTTTATTACATTGCTAAAAGCAACGCATGTTAAGTGCTCTTGCTGCCTTTTTCGCTCAGTAATTATTACCAAGCCTGTTTCTGGATATTCTTTAATTGCTATTTCACTATCTTCTATATGTTTGGGATAACGATGCATCTGTTTTTACTACTCACATCTTGCGAGTTGAGTACAGGGATTTGGCGTAGCTATCTATCTGCCTCGCATCGAAGGCAGTCGAACCCGTTGCTATACGTCAAACACCCAATGACATCAAGTATGCAATTCCCCCGATATAGATGGGTTTGGGCCGAGCATTCCAAACAGCTCCGCTCTTTTTACTCTAGCTTGAGCGAATCTTCGAACTTGATGCAGCTTTGACTCGAGGCTGTTGACAATAAATTCAACAGACAGAACACAGTTACGAAGCCGATAATTGTAAAATTCTTACACATTTTGGAAAGTAATATATTTATGGGACTCAAGCGAAATGGAAGAATTTAAATATTTATAATCTTCTAATTCAGCATACTTTATCATTCAGAATAATAATATAATTTAAATAAACTGCATTTCAGTATTCATTTACATAGTGTAACATCTTTCAAGGTTCAGAGGAATTACGATTTCCGCAAATTGATAACATGATAACATTCAGTTGCTCGTTAAATTTTTGATATTTCTGTAGGATGGCTGTTTAAATGGCAATGTTGGAATGTTTGACATGCTGTTTGAGGAGATTTAGTTCCTATGTGTACTACTCGATTCCTTCATCTCCCATTATAATGAAGTAAGCCCTGACTTTTATCGTTTTCACAATTTTATTTTAGTTCCGAGTGGTGCGCTACACCAACTCTACCAGCTATTTCAGGAATTTTTTGGTTATTGTGAGTCCGGAGGGCCCTCCCATGTAGCTATATGCGATCATATTAGATTCAGGGGCTCTTGAAAGTGAGCCTTTGAGCACATCCTTTATCTTTTGCTGCATATACTTCCGTTAGTTTTACCATTAGGATTCGTCTGTCGGCACGTAGGGAGGGTTAAATATTATAATTATTTACTATTCTTTTCGAGAACTGCAGACAGGAAAAGAGTCATGAACCAAATTGAGGCAATTAAACAAAGAGGTACAAACTTGCTAAATTTACAGGGAGTATTTCTCATAATATTTCCTTGAAAATATGCAGGAGTCCATGCTAATATCAGTGGCCAAATGCAACGATGGCTTGTTATTTTACAGGCACAGCCAGTTGTTGACATGGGCTGAAAGTATTCCAGATCCACTCCCGATTTCTACAACTATCGGCTCTTTTGGAAATGTGGAAAGTTATGATTTCAACACTGAAAGCATGAGGAATGAATCATCGCTTGGCCGATAGACATAATCGAACTCATTGTTTTCAGGCAGCATACAGTATTAGAGGAAGTTTAGCTAAGCAGTTGGAGTAATTTTGTTGTATTTATAGGCTTGCATTACTTTATAATGCATGCAATGCCTTTAAATCAGGCGATAAAGGAAGAGTAGATCACACACAAATATGACGTTAAAACTATTTAAATAAACCAGTTTATAGAGCATCTTTTAATTTGTGAATTCTTTACTCTTCTTTATATTCATTTTAAAGATCACTCAGCTGCTTGCAAAAATGCAAACTTACTTGAAGGCCCGAGAGCTTTTGCTCATTATTTTTTTGATACTTGCTGGTAGTAGCCGATATTTACAGTCGTAAGGCCCAATTTGCCCTTACGGATACTACAGGGCATCTAAAGCTATCCCTGGCACAACGGATCAATGTTTAGAATGTGTGGCTGGATGCCCAAAATGCTCGAAGCTCATAATATCTTATGACAATGTCCTCACCACTGAATCTCAGCCTCCCAAATCCATTAAAACTGGCTCATAATGTCCTGGATGTGTTGAAGGCTTCAAATTGCAGTTTGAAACTAAAACATGTGTTGCATGTGAACCAGGGGCTAAATGGTGTGCTACATAAGATATAAAAACATAAAATACGGTCTCAACCTTAAACATTGTGAAAATTATTTGTTCACCATTTTATTATTTGGACTAATAAAATAGCAAATGTGTTCCGAAGTGCAACGATGAAATAGAAGCAACAAAAAATTGCCTGAATTGTGCAAGTTTGAAAGGACCTTGTCTTAAATGCAAAAATGGATACAAAATGAATGAGGTTTCAAAAATATGTGAATTATCAACCTAAGACCCAAAAAAGACTATTCAATTACATGAATAAGATTTAAAAAATCAAACTGACAGTTAGAATCATTATAAAAACTACAGCAGTTTAGCGGAAAAAGAAACAGTACAAAGGAAATAAAACAAATATAAATCAGATATAAATGTTACGGAATAGTCAGAAAATGATTAACAAAATGAATAAAATTAAGTGTCACAAAAAATAAATTAAGTAGATTAAGAAAATAGTGATGTAAATTAATCAATTGAAGCAGATAATAAATAATTGCAAGGAGGAGTAAATTCAATTAGAAATAATGAAATTTTAAAGCCGTTCGATGCAACTGAGAATTCAGAAGAAACACAAGAGGCTTTGAATCCATTCACGACAAATGCCAACTCAGAAGAAACAAAACAGGCTCTGAATCCGTTTGAGACGACTGAAAACTCCGCTGCTTTGGAAGAGGCTCTGAATCCATTCACGACAACTGCAAATTCATAAGAAACACAAAAGGCTCTGAATCACTTCACGACAGCTGCCAACTCAGAAGAAACAAAAGAGGCTTTGAATCCATTCACGACAAATGCCAACTCAGAAGAAACAAAAGAGGCTTTGAATCGATTCACGACAAATGCCAACTCAGAAGAAACAAAACAGGCTCTGAATCCGTTTGAGACGACTGAAAACTCCGCTGCTTTGGAAGAGGCTCTGAATCCATTCACGACAAATGCCAACTCAGAAGAAACAAAAGAGGCTCTGAATCCATTCACGACAACTGCAAATTCATAAGAAACACAAGAGGCTCTGAATCCATTCACGACAAATGCCAGCTCAGAAGAAACAAAACAGGCTCTGAATCCGTTTGAGACGACTGAAAACTCTGCTGCTTTGGAAGAGGCTCTGAATCCATTCACGACAACTGCCAGCTCAGAAGAAACAAAAGAGGCTTTGAATCCATTCACGACAAATGCCAACTCAGAAGAAACAAAACAGGCTCTGAATCCGTTTGAGACGACTGAAAACTCCGCTGCTTTGGAAGAGGCTCTGAATCCATTCACGACAAATGCCAACTCAGAAGAAACAAAAGAGGCTCTGAATCCATTCACGACAACTGCAAATTCATAAGAAACACAAGAGGCTCTGAATCCATTCACGACAAATGCCAGCTCAGAAGAAACAAAAGAGGCTCTGAATCACTTCACGACAGTTGCCAACTCAGAAGAAACAAAAGAGGCTCTGAATCCATTCACGACAACTGCCAGCTCAGAAGAAACAAAAGAGGCTTTGAATCCATTCACGACAAATGCCAACTCAGAAGAAACAAAAGAGGCTCTGAATCCGTTTGAGACGACTGAAAACTCTGCTGCTTTGGAAGAGGCTCTGAATCCATTCACGACAAATGCAAACTCAGAAGAAACAAAAGAGGCTCTGAATCACTTCACGACAAATGCCAACTCAGAAGAAACAAAAGAGGCTCTGAATCCATTCACGACAAATGCCAGCTCAGAAGAAACAAAACAGGCTCTGAATCCGTTTGAGACGACTGAAAACTCTGCTGCTTTGGAAGAGGCTCTGAATCCATTCACGACAAATGCCAACTCAGAAGAAACAAAAGAGGCTTTGAATCCATTCACGACAAATGCCAACTCAGAAGAAACAAAACAGGCTCTGAATCCGTTTGAGACGACTGAAAACTCTGCTGCTTTGGAAGAGGCTCTGAATCCATTCACGACAGCTGCAAACTCAGAAGAAACAAAACAGGCTCTGAATCCATTCACGACAAATGCCAACTCAGAAGAAACAAAAGAGGCTTTGAATCCATTCACGACAAATGCCAACTCAGAAGAAACAAAACAGGCTCTGAATCCATTCACGACAACTGCAAATTCATAAGAAACACAAGAGGCTCTGAATCCATTCACGACAAATGCCAGTTCAGAAGAAACAAAACAGGCTCTGAATCACTCCACGACAGCTGCCAACTCAGAAGAAACAAAAGAGGCTCTGAATCCATTCACGACAAATGCCAGCTCAGAAGAAACAAAACAGGCTCTGAATCACTCCACGACAGCTGCCAACTCAGAAGAAACAAAAGAGGCTCTGAATCACTTCACGACAAATGCCAACTCAGAAGAAACAAAAGAGGCTCTGAATCCATTCACGACAAATGCCAGCTCAGAAGAAACAAAACAGGCTCTGAATCACTCCACGACAGCTGCCAACTCAGAAGAAACAAAAGAGGCTCTGAATCCATTCACGACAAATGCCAGCTCAGAAGAAACAAAACAGGCTCTGAATCACTCCACGACAGCTGCCAACTCAGAAGAAACAAAAGAGGCTCTGAATCACTTCACGACAAATGCCAACTCAGAAGAAACACAAGAGGCTCTGAATCCATTCACGACAAATGCCAGCTCAGAAGAAACAAAACAGGCTCTGAATCACTCCACGACAGCTGCCAACTCAGAAGAAACAAAAGAGGCTCTGAATCACTTCACGACAAATGCCAGCTCAGAAGAAACAAAACAGGCTCTGAATCCGTTTGAGACGACTGAAAACTCTGCTGCTTTGGAAGAGGCTCTGAATCCATTCACGACAAATGCCAACTCAGAAGAAACAAAAGAGGCTCTGAATCCATTCACGACAAATGCCAACTCAGAAGAAACAAAAGAGGCTCTGAATCACTTCACGACAGCTGCAAACTCAGAAGAAACAAAAGAGGCTCTGAATCACTTCACGACAAATGCCAACTCAGAAGAAACAAAAGAGGCTCTGAATCCATTCACGACAAATGCCAGCTCAGAAGAAACAAAACAGGCTCTGAATCCGTTTGAGACGACTGAAAACACTGCTGCTTTGGAAGAGGCTCTGAATCCATTCACGACAGCTGCCAACTCAGAAGAAACAAAAGAGCCTCTGAATCCATTCACGACAACTGCCAGTTCAGAAGAAACAAAACAGGCTCTGAATCACTCCACGACAGCTGCCAACTCAGAAGAAACAAAAGAGGCTCTGAATCCATTCACGACAACTGCCAGCTCAGAAGAAACAAAACAGGCTCTGAATCACTCCACGACAGCTGCAAACTCAGAAGAAACAAAAGAGGCTCTGAATCCATTCACGACAAATGCCAACTCACAAGAAACAAAAGAGGCTCTAAATCCGTTTGAGACGACTGCAAACTCTGCTGCTTTGGAAGAGTCTCTGAATCCATTCACGACAACTGCCAACTCACAAGAAACAAAAGAGGTATTAAATCCATTCACGACAAATGCCAACTCACAAGAAACAAAAGAGGTATTAAATCCGTTTGAGAAAACTGCAAATTCAGAAGAAACACAAGAGGCTCTGAATCCGTTTGAGACGACTGAAAACTCTGCTGCTTTAGAAGAGTCTCTGAATCCATTCACGACAACTGCAAATTCATAAGAAACACAAGAGGCTCTGAATCCATTCACGACAACTGCAAATTCATAAGAAACACAAGAGGCTCTGAATCCATTCACGACAACTGCCAGCTCAGAAGAAACAAAAGAGGCTCTGAATCACTTCACGACAGCTGCAAACTCAGAAGAAACAAAAGAGGCTCTGAATCCATTCACGACAAATGCCAACTCACAAGAAACAAAAGAGGCTCTAAATCCGTTTGAGACGACTGCAAACTCTGCTGCTTTGGAAGAGGCTCTGAATCCATTCACGACAAATGCCAACTCAGAAGAAACAAAACAGGCTCTGAATCCGTTTGAGACGACTGAAAACTCTGCTGCTTTGGAAGAGGCTCTGAATCCATTCACGACAAATGCCAACTCAGAAGAAACAAAACAGGCTCTGAATCACTCCACGACAGCTGCCAACTCAGAAGAAACAAAACAGGCTCTGAATCCGTTTGAGACGACTGAAAACTCTGCTGCTTTGGAAGAGGCTCTGAATCCATTCACGACAAATGCCAACTCAGAAGAAACAAAACAGGCTTTGAATCCATTCACGACAACTGCCAGCTCAGAAGAAACAAAAGAGGCTCTGAATCACTTCACGACAGCTGCCAACTCAGAAGAAACAAAACAGGCTCTGAATCCATTCACGACAACTGCCAGCTCAGAAGAAACAAAAGAGGCTCTGAATCACTTCACGACAGCTGCAAACTCAGAAGAAACAAAACAGGCTCTGAATCCATTCACGACAACTGCCAGCTCAGAAGAAACAAAAGAGGCTCTGAATCACTTCACGACAGCTGCAAATTCAGAAGAAACAAAACAGGCTCTGAATCCATTCACGACAAATGCCAGCTCAGAAGAAACAAAACAGGCTCTGAATCCGTTTGAGACGACTGAAAACTCTGCTGCTTTGGAAGAGGCTCTGAATCCATTCACGACAAATGCCAACTCAGAAGAAACAAAACAGGCTCTGAATCCATTCACGACAACTGCCAGTTCAGAAGAAACAAAACAGGCTCTGAATCACTCCACGACAGCTGCCAACTCAGAAGAAACAAAAGAGGCTCTGAATCACTTCACGACAAATGCCAACTCAGAAGAAACAAAAGAGGCTCTGAATCCATTCACGACAAATGCCAGCTCAGAAGAAACAAAACAGGCTCTGAATCACTCCACGACAGCTGCCAACTCAGAAGAAACAAAAGAGGCTCTGAATCACTTCACGACAAATGCCAGCTCAGAAGAAACAAAACAGGCTCTGAATCCGTTTGAGACGACTGAAAACTCTGCTGCTTTGGAAGAGGCTCTGAATCCATTCACGACAAATGCCAACTCAGAAGAAACAAAAGAGGCTCTGAATCCATTCACGACAAATGCCAACTCAGAAGAAACAAAAGAGGCTCTGAATCACTTCACGACAGCTGCAAACTCAGAAGAAACAAAACAGGCTCTGAATCCATTCACGACAAATGCCAACTCAGAAGAAACAAAACAGGCTTTGAATCCATTCACGACAACTGCCAGCTCAGAAGAAACAAAACAGGCTCTGAATCCGTTTGAGACGACTGAAAACTCTGCTGCTTTGGAAGAGTCTCTGAATCCATTCACGACAGCTGCAAACTCAGAAGAAACAAAACAGGCTCTGAATCCATTCACGACAAATGCCAACTCAGAAGAAACAAAAGAGGCTCTGAATCACTCCACGACAGCTGCCAACTCAGAAGAAACAAAACAGGCTCTGAATCCATTCACGACAAATGCCAACTCAGAAGAAACAAAAGAGGCTCTGAATCACTCCACGACAGCTGCCAACTCAGAAGAAACAAAAGAGGCTCTGAATCCATTCACGACAACTGCCAGCTCAGAAGAAACAAAACAGGCTCTGAATCACTCCACGACAGCTGCCAACTCAGAAGAAACAAAAGAGGCTCTGAATCCATTCACGACAAATGCCAACTCACAAGAAACAAAAGAGGCTCTAAATCCGTTTGAGACGACTGCAAACTCTGCTGCTTTGGAAGAGTCTCTGAATCCATTCACGACAACTGCCAACTCACAAGAAACAAAAGAGGTATTAAATCCATTCACGACAAATGCCAACTCACAAGAAACAAAAGAGGTATTAAATCCGTTTGAGAAAACTGCAAATTCAGAAGAAACACAAGAGGCTCTGAATCCGTTTGAGACGACTGAAAACTCTGCTGCTTTAGAAGAGTCTCTGAATCCATTCACGACAACTGCAAATTCATAAGAAACACAAGAGGCTCTGAATCCATTCACGACAACTGCAAATTCATAAGAAACACAAGAGGCTCTGAATCCATTCACGACAGCTGCAAACTCAGAAGAAACAAAAGAGGCTCTGAATCACTTCACGACAGCTGCAAACTCAGAAGAAACAAAACAGGCTCTGAATCCATTCACGACAACTGCCAGCTCAGAAGAAACAAAAGAGGCTCTGAATCACTTCACGACAGCTGCAAACTCAGAAGAAACAAAACAGGCTCTGAATCCATTCACGACAAATGCCAACTCAGAAGAAACAAAAGAGGCTCTGAATCAATTTGGAACGACTGAAAACTCTGCTGCTTTGGAAGTGGCTCTGAATCCATTTGAATCGACAACTTAGACGACAACTGAAAGTCCATAAACATTGGAATCGACAACTTAGACGACAACTGAAAGTCCATAAACATTGGATTCGACATCTGCTATAGCTAATTAGCACCCTTTATCACTATAATCAGACTTGACTTTTAATCATTTAGATCTTAGTCATATCCGTCCATTAACCTAAACAAATACTCATACGACATCCAGATTGTTGCAATCAAATTTATTCGTTTAGCCATGCAAAATCGGTTAATTTGAATCGTCAAAAGGCTTATGTTCTCCATGTTCATAGAGATGCTTTACCTGCATCAACTCATAAATTCAATGTCTGGAGTGTGCAAACGGTTACATGAAAGTCGGTTTTAAATGTATTCCGGCTTTGGAAAATATCAAATTTGCTCTGAATGTATCCATTGACGAAGAATCAAAACTCGACCAGATTTCTCATTCGAGGCTCTACTTTGAGTTGTTTGAAGCCATAAAAAGCCAAAAACAAATCGGATTTAAACCTAATAACTTAACCTTAACTACACTTACATTTGATCAAGCGAATAAAGTATTATTCATTGAGGGTTTTATTGACGCTCAAAAATAAAAGATTACAATCGAGAGAAACTCGCTTGCAGCACTTCTTCAGGAAAGATTGAAGAGCAAAGGAAACTTAGCCTTAGCTGAAGATGAAAATATTGCCTTTCCTTTGAAAAGACTTTCTTTTGTCAGCTCCTTACCGGGTGGAAACACTAAATCCATCCCAAATGGTGAACAAGATGATGAAAAAAGTCCATAAGTTGACCCACCTGGAATTTCTAATCTAACCCTTATCATTGCGGCTTCAGTCATTGTTATTGTCAGCTTAATCAGTGGCCTCTTTGCCTATCATTGCGGAAGGAATAAAACAGAAATTGAATAATTGCGGAGATAAAATTAAATTGAACCACACCAGAAAAATAAAGCATAGCAGCCAATAACCTTTGGTGCAATAGGAAGCGACAGGCCTTTAATTAAGTGATAATATCCCATTGAGTTAATAACAACATTCTAATTTATTATTATTTGGAATGGCGTCCCACAAAGTGGCGGACTCATAGTTAATATGTATGTATGTTATGAGCAACCTAGAATAGTTATGATATTTCCAAAATCGAGTTGATTCTGAAGGCACTGCGTTTCATTATGGAAGGTGAGATTTTGTCAAAAGAAGAGAGATATGAATAATGAAAAGATAGGAATATATGCGATTATACAATCAATAGAAGAATCCAACTATTTTGCCACCAATGTGCCTATGCCTGGCATCCTCGTGAGTCATCACTCCTTGGTTAGTGGTGATGACAATATGGCCGAACTGCCTGCTGGGTAGGATATTGCTGGTCCATTTTTCGAAGTCAGGAAGAGTTAAGTCATACCGAGGAGAAATGACTCCGCACTTGTTGACTCGACCTAAGAGTTCAATGACAATTTTCTTGGAGCGATGATCGTCAATGATTTCGAACTCTCCAATATAGCCGTGCTGTTGCATAATCTTCAAGAACTGGATGACCAATTTGGAAACTGGACGAATCAAGACTTGCTTTTGTCCTTTTCTCTCAGCATTTACAATAGTTTTGAGGCAATCTGCCAGAACATTCATTTTCACCATTGCTTGAAATAATCAATAAATATTTTATATTATTTCTTTAATGCGCAGGATTAATTTTAATCTCACACTTCATCCATTTTAAATTGCTGTAGCCCCTTCAGTCACTTCTTGAGCCACTCCTCGAGCCACACCTCGAGGAGACTGAGCGACTTCTTCACTCCCGACCCATTTTCGATTCTCATTCTTCTGATTTCATTTAATTTTCATTAAGCATCAGAGCACAACGGAAGGCTAAGCAAATAAGATTGATGAGTACATTAAATAATCACTATTTTGCCTATATTAAGATATTGTAAGTGAGGTATTAATTAAGGCAGCATCGATTCTGAGCAATAACTAAGATGGAGTGAAAAGCAGCGGTTCATGCAACTAATGGCTCAATCCCATTTAATATACGATTGAACTACTAATAATCAATAATAGCGTTGCTTATAGTTAGCAATAATTCAACCTGAAACACTATAAACTACGAATTTATTAAAGCCAATAGTTTATACTAATACTACTGTGGTAGAAATTGCTCTCTTTCATCGGCTCAACAACTAAGCCGGCTCCACTTCGTGTGAAGCAATTGAATGATCACTCATTAACGCAGATCCATTAAAATTATGGGAGTAGATGACAAATTTGTATATAGTACTAGAATAGTTATTAATATATTGAATGACGACGAAGTTAGAACCTGAGAAAATGATTGGGCATGTCTTCGGTGAATACCCCTTTAGATTCACAGAGAACCAGGCGATTCTATTCGCACTCGGAAGCGGCTTCAGCCAAGGTATTATTCTATCATATACAGACCCCCTGGACGAAGAAGAACTAAGATTCACTTACGAAAATCATTCCAATTTCACAGTCTTTCCCACATATGCAACTCAAATGATTGGTGTCAATTTGCTGGATTCCCTGATTGGATGTCCAATCATGCCGAAGTAATTTAATCCCCTGCTCTTGCTTCATGCTGAACAGAGGGTTTAATTTGGGAGTGAGCCATTAAAGCCAGACACTGATTATCTTTCCAAGTTAAGCATTCATGATGTTATTGACAAAAAAAAAAGTTACATGGTCGTTCTCAAGGCAGAAACATTTGAAAAGGATAGCAAAGTTTGGGCTTTTACGAACTATCTGACTTTCTTTGTTAGGCAAAATGGATCTGAGGGCTTTGCAGGTCAAAAACCTTTCCCAAAACTGCCTAAGGTTCCTGAAAAAGCGCCGAATAAAATAGTTCAAATAAAGACTGTTCCAAATCAGGCATTAATCTTCAGGCTCAGTGGAGATAACAACCCGATTCATATTGATCCGTCTGCTGCTAAGATGGGAAAACTCAAACAGCCCATTCTGCACGGTCTTTGCACATTGAGCACAACAGTAAAAGCAATAGTAATGAATGTATTGAAAGGAGAGGAATCATTAATAAAGACTTACCATATGCGATTCTTAGGTATGGTTTTTCCAGGGGAGAGCTTTTAAATATCTGTTTGGGTGATAAACAACGGACAAACTCTAGTCTTTGAGACAAAAGTGATCGAGAAGAATTTAGCTGTCCTAATGGGCATCATTTAATTGAAGGAGGCAGCGAAACTCTGATTAATCTGCATTATTGAAAATCAAATAAACTAACAACTAATTTTAATTCCATAATCTTGCGCGAAGTCTTCAACTTCGAGAAATTAATTATAAATTTGTTAGTCAAATAATATCATAGAGTTTACATTGCTTACTCTTCGACTACTTCTTCTTTGAGTTAATGTAGGTGAGAGGGTTGTTAATCGGTGGCATCAGTAATCTCATTAAACATATTGAAATAGGCTTTATTTTATAGTGACG
The DNA here is from genome assembly GCF_059751285.1 of Brachycentrus maculatus. Lineage (NCBI taxonomy): Eukaryota > Metazoa > Arthropoda > Insecta > Trichoptera > Brachycentridae > Brachycentrus > Brachycentrus maculatus. The sequence continues at coordinate 1,650 of NW_028281388.1, read as the reverse complement.
CAGCCTCGAAAGTGCAGTTGTTATCCATAAATTAAGTCCTGAGTTTGCTGAATGACCTAAAATTAGCCTAGGTCTGGTTTAGATTGGTTTCTGTCCTGCACTTGATGGCTTCGCATCCAGTGTATTTGCTCATGCGAACTAAATCGACGAGGCTTTTGTCTACCCTTTTGGCCTTATTGCGCAAAGCCTTGTATTACTTGGACTCGATGGTTAAGAAGAGTGGGAAGACAATCAACGAACGAAGACTTTTATAGTAGTACCGATTATGGTAATACTAGTACAGCCGATCCGAAAGTTTCTGCGACTCATAGATATACAAGTAGTAATGCTTGACCTACTATATCTATGTGGACCCGAGGACTTCATTCTCGGGTATATTGCAATCCACTCTGATACTGGATAAACTCTTCTCTGACCTTTGGACCTCGGAGATGAGGTTCTCTTGGATTATGGACTACGCGCTCTTCTTGATAAACGCGCTGTAGAGAGACATGTCGGTTAGGAACTGCAGGTAGACGTTGAGAATTTAGTGGAAGTTAATATGGTACCTGCCCATTTTATTGAAGAGCTACTGCGATTAGAGCATGAAGGTGATGATGTTGAGCAGCTTGAAGCCATGCGTAATGAGCTCTATTTTGGATGAGCCGCTGAAGAACTGCTTTGGCGATCGTTCTACCATTTCTTTGATATAAGCGTACGTGTATTTTTGCATGATCATCTTCTTCAAGTACATAATATAGTACTTGATGCAATTCTCCCGCATATACTCGTTGAGTTCCATCACAACCGCCTTCTCGCTTTTCTTTTTCTTGTTAAAACTGTCCTAGATGTTCTAGTTCATGATCATCTCGCAAAACTACTCGTCGAAAGTCTATCGGATGCATGCGTGGATGATTACTAAGGACTTTATCTGTGTAACGACGTCGCTTGAATGCATCTTCTTATAGAGCAGGCTCAGCAGTTGATTTTTTTATTTGGGATGGCGCATAAGGTTTACTATAATTTTTATATTGCGCTCTGTCACGAAGTTGTGAGTCTTATCCACTTTTGCATTAATTAACAACCTTTAGGCTTAGGTTACGAACAGGTTTGCACGAATCGCTTTGAACATTTTGATGGTTTTGGTGGTTTTAATAAGCAATATTATCAATGAAATCAAATAATATTGTCACTCAGTTATTTCATCATACAGTAACTGTCCGCTGATGTATCAATTATTGGTGACGTCATCTCCGTAATGCTGCGCCCATGATACCATACGCCGATACACTATCCACACAGGCCTTCAATCTTTTGCCAAGCTGCTGGACAATATTCATTGATTTATATATCTCATTTCCGTTAGACTTTGTGCAGCTCGCTCATTGCTAAAAAACAGATCATATAATGAATATAGCAAATATTGGTTGCAGATCTTTATTCAAATGATTGATCGAATGGATGCTCCAAATTTCTTCGGTAACCGCTAATATAGTTGTAAAATTGATGATCTTTTGCTTGTTTACTGTTGATATTTGATAATATTGTCACTTTGAAAATAATGATTATTGTGCGGGATTGACATGTTAGCAGATCGCCTTGGGGTTGGGGTTGGGGTTGGGGTTGGGGTTGGGGTTGGGGTTGGGGTTGGGGTTGGGGTTGGGGTTGGGA
>NW_028281387.1:17500-40572 GCF_059751285.1 Brachycentrus maculatus | reverse complement strand
TATTTTTGCGTCCCATTCCGTGAATTACGGTACAATTATTAGAATATTGGGTCAAACTGGTATATCAAATAATTTATAATTTTAGGCTATTAATTTATGTATCGCTCCATCATAATTTATGAACGCTACCAATGCATAAATTATGTCTTATTTTTTTCTAACAGATAAACGTATCGACTAAAAAGTAAAAAGGCGTCTAAAGAAAATGCAAATAACTCTCCAAAAAAAGAAAATTATAGATATATTTCCATATTAACATAATTTTTTAAACTGAACCAACCTACCGTATGTATATTATACACATATCGCTCACTACAAGATCGTGCATCTCCTATAAATTTTCCGGTCAAGTCTAGTGTCTAGGGTTGTTGGAGTAGTTATGTAAATATAAGTGGTTTATTTTACATATTATATAATACTGTATTTCAAATATAACTTACACTTTCTTCAGTATGCAACTTGAATTTCTGTGCATTTCAGATTACCTTTCAAATAGGTATATATCGTACCTACGCCTACGATTGTATTAAGAGGTTTCTCACATTTTGTCTTTTACATATCGCTCACTCCTTTCAACAACGTCAGATATCAAAAAACTTGATTTTTCAGTAGATCGTTTTAAAAATATAATAAAATGTTTTTAAAATAAATATCAAGCCACTTATAGAACTTTTTACTGTGAAACAGATCTTTTTAGGTAAAACCTTAGTGTGTTTTCTCTATTTGAAAAATATTAAGTATATTTAAATAAATTATTAAACAAAACCTTTTCTTTAAAATCCAAAAAAATACTTTCTGTCCCGTATCGGGTAAATATTAAGTTAAAAATACGCCACTTTTGTTGGGATATAGTACATTTTCTGGGCATTCCGAAAACACGCATAACTGAAAATTGACGATTTTTGAAATATGACGTTGTTGAAAGGAGTGAGCGATATATACATTAGAGTGGGCCGTTGATGTATGAAAAAAATTATTTTTTTAGATATCAAAGACAAATGGGTCTAAAAAGTTGCATTTTGAATTGCACATAGCGTAAAAAATATTTAAAAAAATATTCCATACTACTTTTGGCCCTAAACCAGAGTTCAAAGTTTTCTGAAAAGCTATTTTTTTGCGCTTTACCAGCTGCCATTTCGTATTTTAGTAATGTAAGCAGTTTAATTAAATGTTAATATATGTAACACACCTTCCTAAATAAGCACACAAGGTCATAAGTTGCACTTTTTGTTGTTATAAATCAGTAGCGTTGTTTTAGTAAGTCATTGTTTCCATCAGTATTAAGCCGGCGCGCGGCGCTCAAAGGGATTGGTTGCGCTCTCCGTGTTTTTCTTATATCCCGGTACTTTTAAAATGTGTTATAATATTAAGTGTGATTAAGTATAAGTTAAAGATTATCTTTATAAACAATTAAAATTATTTTAAATACATTATGTTAATTAAAAACGACAAACCAACCAAGATTGAAATTTTTACATTTTGATATTTTTCAACGAAATTCTCAATTCCCACAAAATATAAAATTTCACGTTTATAAGAAAAAAATATTTATTAATAAAAGAAAAGTCATTCAGCAAGAAAAAAAAATATTTACAAATTTAGAAATTGGCTTTATATTTATTTTTCAAACCATAAAAATGACGGAATTCACAGATTTTTCTATATAAAGCAGAGTGCGAAAATAAAAGTATTTTTTTTATTTACACTGTTTCTTACTATCAAATGATGGTAATTTATTCCTGTACATTATTTTAATTCGTATAATTCCATCTTTTGCTTTCTGGCCAGTTACTGTTATCGAGGCTTCTTTCACCATTTTAACGCAGCGTTCCACAAGGCCTAAATGTGACAAGGGATGGAGGATACAGTAAAAACTGATCTTCGATTTATTAAAATCATCTCTTAAAAGCTGTCCGATATTTTAATTAAGATTGGTGGTTGTGTAACTTATGAATTAGCCCTAATAATTATTTCTATGTAGTTGGTAGCTTGAAAATTGAGCTTCGGTAACTTAAATAACCTTAAGGTTTGCATCTGTCTTCTTCCGAGTTTCGATGATTCTTCTCAAATTAAGGTCCCGATATGGCTTCTGGTATCCAATAACAATGTTGAAACTGAGTTTATAGGATGAACAAAAAAGCATTCCTTTGAATGACAGGATCTTTTTTGATTTTAAATCATCCCCAAAGTTCCGGATAAACTTATTATTTCAATTACATAATTTGCACTATCCTATGGTTTTCTTATTACAATTAACCACGCTGAAGCGTAAACTTTGACAATTATTTGTGTATTTTAAAATAAACAGTTGTCAGTTATCGAGAGTGTGCCATTTTTCCAGGTTGTTGGTTTTTACAGGTTTCACGATTTCAGGTTAACAATGTTCAATAGTAATAGATTGACACAGATGGTCTCAGCTTAGAGTATGTAGTAGGTTAGCAGGTACAGTAAAAATCATAAGTAAAAATCATATTGGTGTAGTATGGCTTGTAGTTTTTTAGAACAACAAAAGTCAAAGTTGCAGCCCATCGGTCGGAAAAACCAAATCGTTTACACACACTTGTTATAGTTGTAAAGTTTTCCTCTTGGACGATGAAGGTTCAGGGAATGATTTCGAACTCACTGATTCTGTAGTTTCCTGTAAATATTTATTCCATTTTCATTTAAACAAAGGTGTTGTAACCTTGTTTTGATATGCGATAATTTTTCGATTTATTTTTGGAGTTCGGCTGTTTTTCCGATGAATTTTTGAAGATTATTTTAAGTCAATAGTGCCTATCATCATTTTTATACCGTTTCTACGATTTGACCTGATGGTACGCCAAATATGGGACAAACTATCTCACTATGTCTATGTTAGTAGCGGGTTAAACTTATATCTTGAATATTTTTGGCAGTTATTTTGTGGCACATTTTATAAAACTGTATAAAATAAAACTAGAACTTGGTTTTTTTACCACATCCATTGATACTTTTCTCTAACTGGTTTCGACAAAAACCTTGTTGTCTTCTGGAATATACATATTTATGTCTATCCCTGAAAATAACAAAGTTCTTTTTGAAACCGGTTCGCGAAAAATTCCAAAAATAAAAGAGGCTAAATACCAAAATCTAGTATTATTTTATACAGGGTTTAGATGAACTCATTTCGGTTTTAATGAACATAATAATGTATTTAAAATAACTTTAATCGTTTTTTAAGATAATTTGTAACCTAAATTATAAAATATTTTAAAATCTAACTCGTTTTTAAAGTACAGGGATCTAAAGAAAATTACGGACAGCGCAACCGATTCTTTAGAGCGCCGCGCGCCGGCCGAAAACTGATGGATATAAAGACAACCTAAAACAACGCTACCTATTTATAACAACGTAAAGTGTAACTTTTGCCTTTATGTGCTATTTAAATAAAGTATATTACACATCGTAACATTTAATTAGACTGTCTATATTAATAAATTACGAAATGGCAGCTGGTAAAGCGTAAAAAAATGGCTTTTCCGAAAACTTTGAGCTCTGGTTGAGGGCCAAAAGTAGTATCGAATATTTTTTAAAATATTTTTCTCGTTATGTGCAATCCAAAATGCAACTTTTTAGACTGCTTTCATTGCTAAATTCGCAAAAAAACGTCATCGGCCCACTCTAATATACATGCATACCGATTATTCCGGCTCCTGACCTGACCACATTCAAGTGTTTGTAATACTAGATCACGCCAAGTTTTTTTCGGTCTTTCTCTGCTACTAATTTCTAACTGGATTTGCCTCATATACTTATTTTACGGTTTTACAAACTATCTTTAAACATATTTCTTTATTTTTATCGATATCGATGCTTAAATCAGCCTTGCATTCTTTCCTTATTTCACCATTCTAACATCTAACATATCGCTCACTCCTTTCAAGAACGTCATAAATCAAAAATCGTCAATTTTCAGTTGCGCATGTTTTCGGAATGCCCATAAAATGTTCTATATTCCAGCAAAAGAGGCATATTTTAAACTTAATATTTACCCGCTACAGGGCAGAATATATTGTTATTGCATTTGTAATAAAATTTGTTTGATTATTTTTTTAAATATATTAAATATTTTTACAATGTAGAAAAAACCTTCAGTTTTCACCTAAAAAGATCTGTAGCACAGTAAAAAGTTCAATAAGTGGCTCGATATTTATTTTTAATACATTGTATAATATTTTATTGAACTTTATTTATATTTTATTAATTTATTAATATTTTATTAAATTTAAAAACGTTCTCCTGAAAAATCAAGTTTTTTGATTTATGACGTTCTTGAAAGGAGTGAGCGATATGGTACACTGTTTTACCCACCGTTTTACTAAATGAGAGATCGCATTTTAATTGCATTTAGAGATCACATATTGAATTATTTTCATTATTCTTTATTCAACCACGTAATCTTTTTCATTTTAACCTACTTATTTACAAGTAAAATTATTTCCATAACTTCCTAGTTATTACAATCTACTGAACAAGATAAAAAAAACTTGTCTACTTTCATTATCTCTCTATTTTTAGTTGGTTGAAAGATATTGTTTGTTACGATAATAAGCCGCCAATATTAATTTATTCTTCGGCACATGTAAATCTTGATGAGTAACATACGGATTTATGTTGCGAGATTATGTTGAATCAAACACTTTTGAAAACATTATTGATAGAATGGGGAAACACCCCATTATCTTTCATTCCTTTGAATTTGCATTTTTATCATTCTTGTCACATTTTACGCTTTTATGAAATGTTTCGATTCATCGGAGATTGTGTTGACAGGTTAATTATTTTTTTGTTTACATAATCGGAAATATAATCAGGTACTTACTTGGAGGCGTTTACTTACTAAAATACTTTGCTTCACTCCTTTCAGAATTCATAAATCATTTCAGTCATTCAGGATTTTTAATCTTTATTTCATGAATTATTAATTTCCCATTTTGGTGGGCATTCAGATTACATCGCCGGCGCTGTGATTGAAAAGTTAATTGAAATTTATTTAGCGATCTGAAAACCTTTCAGGAGGTTTGTTATGCAAGGAGCGGAGGATTGAAGAAAGCTAACTCGCCCTGACATGTGCCAATATTCTTTGAGAAGCAATTTATAATGTGATCGTTGAAAATAAACAAGTCTGAAGCCTCCTATATAGGCTACAGTCTTGTAGCAATACGAGATGGAACGTTTTTCTTCATATTATGATGGAAATTGATTATAAATTCAGGCGCCTCGACTGGATGCGTAATACCTACGCAACTTCAACATTATAAATGTTAATACCGTATTTGAACAGTGCCCACCTACGTTTGATTTTGAAAACGTCTGTTTAAACTTTCTAACGAGTATCGAAATGTTTGTTTTTGTTAGTAAAAAATACAAATATGTTAATAATAATGGCTTGTATTATGAGTATTAACCATATTATTTTTTGATATCTCATCATAAATAATTAAGAATATGGAGGTATGCGCATTTAATTTACATTTAAAATGTTGAAAATAAATAAATAATAATAATTGATAATAAAACCCTTATCCGCACCCCAATGGTGCATAGAGCACTGCTTCATATAAACGCAGTGTTATCTTGATCGTTTACACATGAAGGAAAGGTGATCAGCCCTCCGCTTCAGGTACCAGTCCAGGGTAATATTGAATAAATATTACAGTGAAAAAATCACTTATATTTATTTGACCCCCCCCTGGGAATCGAACCCGGGACCTCCAGAACGGTAGCCGAGCGTGCTGACCATCACACTACGGAGGCGGACTAAAGAATACACAATATTTTTGAGTGAGCCTAAATATTTACTAAGAAATTATGGAGTTATTCATAGTTAGTTACCTTGCACGCTAAGGAAACAGATTTAATTTAAAGAATTACACTTAAATGAATGAGTGAGATGGCATTATTCAATCCAATTACATTTATTTGACCCCCCCCTGGGAATCGAACCCGGGACCTCCAGAACGGTAGCCGAGCGTGCTGACCATTACACTACGGAGGCGGACGAGAAATAAATTAAATAAATTAACCGGTCAAATTATAAGCTAAACTAATAAAATATGATATGATATGATAAATGTGATAAATATGATAAATATGATAAAAATGATATTTTCTGGCGTTTCCGATGTGTGTGATTATAATCCAGGATTGGGATCTCAAATACTAATATAAGAGTTTCTGCTTAGTAAAAAGCTTTTTTTCATCTCACCAATAGACGTCTCTAGTGAAGTTCTAGTGATTCAAGAACAATGTTTCGAAATTGGTTCATATATATATTGAACTTAAAGAATTTAAGTTGTGTGGTTATCGACAATGGGTAGAATTGGTTAATGTTACACGTGTGTAAAGTGATCTCTTAAACCAGCCTATGATGGTCGTCAGCCCCGTAAATGCCCAGACTTCCATATTCTTCTTCATCTTTGATGAGATGTCAAAAATAATATGAAAATACGTCTGACTTGATATTGCACTCACCGCGATGTCAAGCTGTTAAAAATATTACTATTTATTAAAATAGAGCTTGATTTTTGGTTCCTGGTTTTGAGTAATTTGTTTGTATATACTTCCCACTAAAATTATAAAAATATAACATTTCGATAACTTCATAAGTAGGTACCATTTTCGTAAAATACTATTTCAAGGGCGCTTCTTACCAATTTCAAAATAAATGTAGCGCTAATGAGTTTGTAATTAGCATTACGTAGCAGACTTAGTTTTTTTTTGTTGTTTAGAAAAAAAAAAGTCATCAAAAAATGTTTAAAGACGCAGAGGACACAAATATGGATGTAAAAAATGTCAAAAACGATGACGTCTAAAAATTTAGAATTTTTTTCATCTTTCCTTTTCTGCCAAGGACAATTTTTCATACGCAAATTTTATTTGATGTCATCTTGTCTAAACCGATAAATGTCATGACGCCATCTTCCCACCTCACTTTTGCGTTTCACCTTTCACATTTACTGTTAATTCTCTCCCACACCCCCTTCCTTTGCTTATTTTCCCACCCTCCTCACACTCCCACACTCCGTATTTCATAACTCCACCAGTTCCAGTCTAGTAAAGTAAAGATTTTACATAAATTCCTTTACCGCTATTTAGAAAAAAATATTAATATTACGACGTAAAGATTGTCCTTTAAATTGTAGGTAGGTACGTAATTTAATTTAAAATTCAAACTGCGTAAAACGCTTTTTGTATTATGATCAAAATGTTTAGCTTTTCTTATTTCTTGTTAAATTGTATATTTTTTTATGTTTGTTTTTCAGTTTCGTCGTTAAGAAATAAATTACGGTTTTATATTTATATATATATATATATATATATATATATATATATATATATATATATATATATATATATATATATATATATATATATATATATATATATATATTTTTATATATATATATATTTATATATATATATATATATATATATATATATATATATATATATATAAATATATATATATATATATATATATATATATATATATATATATATATATATATATATAAATATATATATATATATATATATATATATATATATATATATATATATATATATATATATATATATATATATATATATATATATATATATATATATATATATATATATATATATATATATATATATATATATATATTTATATATATATATATATATATATATATATATATATAAATATATATATATATATATATATATTTATATATATATATATATATATATATATATATATATATATATATACGTGTGTGTGAGTTCAAACTATTACTCCCAGAGTTACTCCCAAAAATTATAGCATATTACGTAGACCGATAAGTACCTAATTCAATAAAATAAAATTCCTATCACATTTTTTTTAAACTGCTTTCTCTGTAGTACATGAAATATACAATACACTTATTAAATACGTTTTTCCCTGTTACTTTTAAATATCGTTTATATTTACCTATTGATTGACTGTTAGTCAAAAGGTCGAGAGCGTCAAATCGCTAATTTTATTTTATATATTGCCAACCAAATTCAACCACCTTATGAGCGCTTGTCTTACCGTCCGGCACTCCGGACTTTGAAAAATGAAAGCAACTACGACAGTTTAGCGTGGTCGAATTTACGCGCAACGTGTTCACGCAGCGATCAAGAGCTTCGATCCGAAGAAAGATGGACAAAAGCACTAGCCAATCCAAGCCAATCGTCGTTTTAAAACGCTGACTGACGTGCCGGACGGTAAAATTCCGTGTAGTGGGCAAACGCCCTGTGTGGAAGTGAAGCATGATAAAGAAGGATGAAAGTAGATTGAATGCAGTCAAAGTGCATTCTCTCAGACGAATGTGCGGGAAATACTTGATCATAGCCAGATTTCCTCGAGTTTATTTGGTCTTATAGTTTTTTTTGTTTTATTTATTTAATATTGTATAGCTTTCAGTATCTAATACGCAAAAGCGCTAACCTACATAATGCCAGTAATATGTACCTTTAAAGCCACAAAATTTAATCACAATATGGATGCTGTCTGTTTCATATCCTCGGCTGGGGCTGTGGGGGTGAGCGTGGGGGTAGGACTATTAGTGGCGGCGGGGGGGAGGCAGCAGCCCGGAGCCCGGAGCCGGCAGCCAACCTTTCCTCTCATCAGTATTCCAGCACAGGCGCGCTGTTGTCAAACCGAAGGAAGGACACTGATACGCTCTCTGCTCGCGTTGATGCCACAGAGAAAAATTAAATAAATCTCGAAAGCCAGTTATAACCATTATTTATTAAAAAAACGCATTTAGTTCATTTTTTTTACTTTAAAGGGGTACTCACGTTCAGAACGCGTTTGGCTACGCGAGAAGCCATACGTGTTTTCCCACTCAATTAAACAAAATATTTACATATGTGTTCAGTGGCGTGCACAGACGATTAATAAGCGTAGGCAGCAGAGGTAGGTAGTAATGTAAGCTAGGTACTTACTACTAACTAGGGTAGGCAGTAGAGGTTGGTAATAAGGTAAGCTAGGTAGGTACTTCTTAGTAAGGTAGGGTAGGTATTGATTGCGTTTTTATATGTCACGCGGGTAAGTTAGGATATGCACTTCCTTTCTGCTTATATGAAATGCACGCCCCTGTATTCATATATATCGTTAATAAGTTTTTTTTAGAATCCATATTTTGAAAAAAAAATTAACTCCTTACCATTGAAAACTACATATTTATTTCGATGAAAAACTTATTTTTTAAATACAAAAACGGTATTTTTAGCAAAAAATTCAATAACGTTACCTGAGTTTAAAGATTATTAAGTTGCGATTTACCGCTTTATTTTTTTTTCTATATTGAAAATTAATCAAATGCTATGATTTTGCAGACATATAAAGAAGTTAATTTAAAGTAACATACTTTATGTATGTATCTATTCTAGTCTAGGTAAATTATTTTTGAATTCTGATATTCTTAGCACGTAGTTTTCCATATTCGATTTACTAAATAAAATTTAAAAAAAAAAACAACCACAAAAAAGTACCTACTAATAAAAATACATTGAAAAATATAAATACGGTACAATGTGGTGTACTATTTAAAAGGAGTTATTAGTTTCGTTTCGAAGTATCAATAAAATTTAATTTATAATAAGTATCTCCTACGCTTAATCTTCGCGAGCAATGTAATATTCTGTAGGTACACGCCGAAATAAAACTTAACAGAGCACCAATGTTTGCGTTTGACGTATCCAGTTAGCTCGAATTAATAACCTCACTACCAACTAGTTACTTCCTTATAACGAGGTACGAACCTTCCCAACAACCTTACTTACTGTTTTTATCGTTATTTTATATGAATATTAATAGTTCACTAACTATATTTGCAATACAAAATAAAATAAAGCAAATTTGCTTTAACCACTTTCTATTAGTACACATTATCCAACCGATTTCGACAAGAACCTTGTCATCATCAGGATTTATGTACTAAATTCTAAATCATTGAAATACTCATATGGTGCTACTCATATTTCATATGGTGTACGGAGCGCATGGAAGTTTTTGGTAAGAGAAGGGTAATTAACTATGAGTATTTCAATGTTTTAGAATTTAGTACATAAACCCTGATGATGACAAGATTCTTGTCGAAACCGCTTGAATAAAGTGTACCAATAAAAAGTGGTTAAAACAGAGTTATTTTATTTTATATAGTTTATAAAATGTGCCACAAAGTATCTGCGAAAAACATTAAAGAAACCATATTTGCATTTAAAAATCTTATAAATGACAAACAGTATCATCACGGATAATGAGTGATAATGATAAATAGCTATGTCCAGTCTGTAAGCGGAATTATCTTAATTTTAGACCAGGTTGATGAGCGTTATTGTTGAGATATGAAGAAATAAACGTCATTACTTTGGATCTAATTAACCAATTGATTATTTTTTTATCATTTAGTTCATAATTGTTTTTGCGAAAGAGTTTTTACTAGTTGGCGATCTTCTTACCCTTTTCATTCTTGATCTTCTTATCCTTTTCAGCATCTTATGGTGTATAAGGTACTGACGCATGGTTTTCATTATTGTTACATGTATAAAGACAAAATGATCAATCCTGTGCTTCAGGAAATATGAAAAAAATATTTGAGTGTAAAATTACTAGGTACAGAGGAATATGAAATAAACAATTGAGTGAAAAATCACAAATATTTATTTTGATCCCCTCCTGTGAATCGAACCTGGGTAACTTGTACCATAGCTCAACACCTAACCATTATACTACAGAAGCGGACAACAGGTTCGATGCATCTCAAAACCAAAATGTTTAATAAATAATATACATATGTATGATATGTATGATATTAATAAATTAATAAATAAATCCGTTACCGCACCCCAACGGTGCTTCATATAAACGCAGTGTTATCTCGATCGATTACACATGAAGGAAAGGTGATCAGCCCTCCACTTCAGGTACCAGTCCAGTGTAATATTGAATAAATATTAGAGTGAAAAAATCACTTATATTTATTAAACCCCCCTGGGAATCGAACCCGGGACCTCCAGGATGGTAGGCGAGCATGCTGACCATTACACTACGGAGGCGGACATGTATGTTACATGATATATAACTTTTTTTATGAATATCAATGATTTATTTCATCATGGCTTTGGTTAAAATTTACAACGACTCAAGTTTTTTATACATTAATATTTTCTGCCTAAAAGTTTATATAAATGAATACATAAAAGTTTCTTAGAAGGTTGGTACTTTCTTGTCGTGAAGCATTTTAATCTGGTACATACATATTTAACTACATAATAAGTACATACATTTTTTAAAATACACTAGAGAATTTTCATTATTACATAACAAAAAAACATCTTTGTTTATTCGTTGGTTTAATGATATAAAAATTCGTATCTACACGTATTTTCCAGATTTCTTTTGCAACGCTCTGATATATAATAAATAGTTCAAAGCATGAGCGGAATAAACGACAGTATTATTCCCAAAGCAGAGCTGCAGGAAACGACTTCTAATTCCGTGTGCTGTAATTGCTTGGGATTTTATTACTGCCGATATTTTATGGCCTAAAATAAGATAAAACTTTAAAAAGCTATCCTAATGTTTACATGTACTCGCAGATTATCTACAGTAATTAATAATTCACACAGTAATATCCAACAATATAACACCGAAACCATAAAAATATTTATTAATCCTTAAACAATAATCGGCATTCAATCATTACCTCATTCAAGTGGTATTACACAAAGTGAACAATGAATGATAAGGAGAGTGCTATATTACCACACTTAAAAGTTTACAATGCTTTTAATATACAAAATTTATAACCTCATTCAATTAAATCATCCAAATATGTTAAAACATTTTTATGAATCCAGTGGAAAAAAAACATATCGCAAAAAAACGTAAGAAAATGTATATCACAAACATTTGAAGTTCTAAGTGTAAATATATACATACTGATGGCGCCAGTATCTGTTAAGCTTTCAAATCAATGAAATAGGAACTAGCATGTGAATGGAATCCAATAGCATTGCATATATGCAACATTAAAAAAATTATGCGGCATAAATTTTCAATAATAGGCAGAGTGGTGAATGATACATATGTAAGTCAAATACTAAAATACCAGGTTGAAAGCCCTGGGATGCTCAAACTTTCATTTCTCGCATAAAAGAGACGTTTTTCTAAACCAAAAATATATATAGAAAAATACGTTATATTCGCTATATTTTATTAAAAAAATGTCAAATTGTTTTTTTTTTTCAGAATACACTAATAAAACCCTGGATACCGCGAGAGGAAGAAAAAACAATAAAGAAATAGGTAATGAGATTTACGTTACGTGAAAAGTTCGCTAAGCAGGACTGATACTGAAAGGACTACGCTTGTACAAGGACATAATAACACAAATCTGTTCCCAGTCAGATCACGGATCCTGAGATACACCTACTACCCCCAACCGACGAGAAAAATATTAGTGGGTACATATGTACCATATAGGTATATACATAACTTGGATATCCTCATTCTGGCAGACCAGAAGTCGGCAAATTTACTAGCCAAAGAGGCAATTATGCTCATTACAATGATTTTTTATTTATTTATTCAAAGCTAAATTTGTTTGCAATCCTTATACACCTTTAGCATAATTTTAGACCTTTTTTTTATTACAGGTTCACCCAATAAAACATGATTAATAAGGATTCCATTCATTGATAAAAAAAAATATATATTGAGAAAGTAAGGTTTTTAAAGTAAAAAATACGGTAAATACCTTACTTTCAAAATATTTTTTTATAATTTTTTTTTTTTTTTTTTTTTTTTTTTTAATGAATAAAATCCATAAAAAATATCAATTAGAAAAAAAGAAAAAAAGAAAGTAAGATTTTTAAAGTAAAAAGTAAGGTAAGGTCACAATAGACCTAATATGGTCGCAGTGACATAAGGGATGCAAGATCCCTTGACCTCAAAAAAAGGTAGGTAAACTTAGAATAAAAAAAACAATGAGTTTTCGTGATACATCTTAATTTCTCTAGATCCGCCGTTTCTGTTTCCTTTTTTTAATTTTCACAACCACATCAAAAAATTGACCAAAAAATTTTAAAATATAAATGGGCCAGGTCCGACACATATGTGTCAATATAAAAAATCCATTTTCAAACCCAATATTTGTATATTTATAGATGGTAACGGAGGCACCCACAAAAATCTGTTGGCAATTAGGTGGATTTTTGTTACTTCAATTAATTTGTAGGTAAGTGTAGTTCTAATATCCAGCCTTAATATCTCATCTCTGCCGTAAAAGGATACTTTCTTATTTCCTACATACTTTTACTTATCTACGAACATTTATATCTGCAGCATTTAGCCGAGTTCTGAAGAATAACGGAGAGATAGAACGGTACAGTGGCGTAGGTAACTAGTAGTAGCAGTTGAGACAGTTATGATAAAATTGTAAAAGGTTAATAAAACTGTTTTTTTTTTAAATAAAGTTTATTTTTTAGTACAGTAGAATTTTTTTTTAAAAATACAATAGCAGTCGAGATTCAATAAACACAATGACAGATTATTGATGGGTCAAATAAAATAAAACAAGTTTAAACAGTCGTAAATAGTTATTTCTGTAAATGATTTACAATTTCTGGGGGATAAACTTTGTCATAATAATAATAAAAAAATACAACCCAAATATCAAACTAATTTACGTTTCAAGATCAAACGATAATTGAGAATTTACTCCTGCTTTACCAATTTTGTAATTTCACCGTAATCCGTAACTCTCTAAATTTAATCTAATAAAAAAAAACACAAACTAACTAACTAACCGTCACGCCACTTACCGCAGGAGCAGGCAGAGATAATAGAACACCATATACCAATCGGTTATATACATACATGTATATAACCGTCTTCTATATGGTCTTCTCATACATGCACGCGACCTGACAACTTTCAAGTATTTGAAATAAGAAAAAAATCGTGCAATTTTTTTCTTGGTCTTCCTCTCCTTCTATTACTAACCACATTCACCTCGTAAATCTGTTTTAGTATCCTTTCTTCACTTATTAGATTCACATGCCCGAACCACTAAATACACCTATCTTAATTTTATCGATACTACTTTTTTGTTTTGTAAAGTAAGAAAAAATATTTCAATTCAATTCATTTACTAGACATTTCAACTTTTATCATATCTTATAATAGTTACGCTGTTCCTCTCCAAAAAAGAGCCTGAGCTGTTGCGTTTGAAGAGGGACTTACACTCATTGTTTAATGTTTATACTTACGAATGATATTAGTTTCTTATTTCAGCCGTGGATTATTTCCTTATACAGTATCACCATTCGAACATATATCATACATCGTTTTGCCACACATTCACCTGACAGAAAGCATTTTGACTACGTTCAGTCAAAATGCGTTATCTCAGACTTTTAATGGTAATATGTTTCACGTTTATATTTTATGCAAAACTGTTGGTTATTTCAAATTTAATAAATAAATAGTTTCTAATAATCCGTTGAATGACCCGATCAATTTTCGTAGATGATCTTCGGGCTAAGATTTTTACTGAGTAAAAATGAATTTGACGATTTAACCTTTACCGTACGCCACTGTACCGGTGGCCTCCTCGAGAAATAACAGAATATTAAACATTAGTTCCACACGGCGGGGCATTAATAACATCACGAGCCACTCCGCGCCGCAGAGAAAAGTCGACAAATGGGGGAATTAAGGTGGAAACGGAACCCAGGACGGGCACAAATGGTCCAGGGAATCGGATCCTGGAGATCAAAATTACCCATTACTCAGGGATACATACCATTCCCGACTTCTTGCTCGTGATACAAGGCGAGGTGCTTTAATGACAATTGTTATTTTCATTCATTCATTTGTCTGCCCTATTGGTTTAATTAAGAATATTAATAATACAGTTTTCTAGGGATGGAAAGATTGATAAAGAAATAGAAAGGAGAGTGAATGCTGGGAACAGAGTGAATGGTGCACTAAAATCAGTTTTAGCAAATAAAAATCTATCAGCGGAAGCTAAACTGGCAGTACACAATGGAGTTCTGGTTCCAACCCTTATGTATGGAAGCGAAGCATGGAGTTGGCAAAAGAAGGATGAAAGCAGACTGAATGCAGTCGAAATGCGATCCCTCAGATGAATGTGTGGCACAACGATATTTGATAGATGTTCGAATGATGAAATAAGGAAAGAATGTAAGGCTGAGATAAGCATAAAGAACGGTTAAACAAATTTATGAGGCGAATGTAGTTGGAAAAAGAAGCAGAGGAAGACCGAGGAAAACTTAGCACAATCAGGTATGTCAAATACTTGAAAGCGGCCGGGTCAGGAGTCATAATAATCGTCGGGTATGTATGAGGAGATGCATGAATGTAGAAGAGGCAAAGAATGTTTGCAAAGAGAGAGTGGTGTGGCGTTCGATTCTCTCTGCCTACCCCTGCGGGGAAGCGGCGTGATGGTTAGTTAGTTAGTCATAATACATTTTTTGGAAAATTTCAACAATGATGAGGAAACAAGGTCTGTCATAGTCATCCACCATGATATTTTCCCCAATTCATTCACAGTGAAGCGCCCTTGAGGTATTATTTAGATAATCCAAAAAAAAAATTTATCCGTGAATCAACTGGCAGACATCTCACTCTTTAGTCTACACATACTTTATCCATATTCTATTAATAGTTTGATGTGTTTACTTTAATACTGTTAACTACAATATTATGTTTACTATACTTAAATTTGTAAAAAGGAAGACCTCTTTCTGAAGTTTTACAATTTAATTAAATGTTTAAAAATACCATGATTTACGGTAGAGAGCACTAAACCTATCCCTTTGTGATTCAATTAGTCCTCGTTACAAAGAAAATACCTTGGATTTATTTACAAAGAAAATTATTTCATCAGAAGACTGAAGGCAATTTCATTAATTTTCCTTTCAAAAAACTGAAATACAAATTAGTTTTTTCTCGATCGTTGAGTGAGGTTTTCGGTGACGTCAATAATTTGTACAGTAAACAAACAAGAATTTAATTAGTTTTCCTTAAAAACGTATTATCTTTTTCATTCATACTAATTTGATTTTTAACTTGATTTTTTTTACTGTTCACCTTTAGATAAAACATTTGTTAGTTTTCAAAACTAGTCGTGGGTATTGAAATAAAACTCATTAAGTGGCAATACAAGTATTTAACTATTTTTAAAAAATATCACTATTTCTTAAAATCTACTGTAACACGTGTTTCGATGGATTCCATAGTGGTATTTACTAAGTAAAGGTTAAATTAAAAACAATAGCTAGACCTACAGCAGAGTTGGATATTCGGCGATCGATGAACTAGGGCTCAAACACGTGGTCGGGACAGGATTAAGGGATGGTTGCAGGTGGTCAAACGTCGACTTTCAGCTAAGGGATGACCCTTTCAACATCTGGTTCTGCCACAAACATAGGAGAGGTCTACAGTGGCTCCTTTCAGCCCCTAAGATCTTACAACAGCACGCCTGAGACAAGGCAAACATGGGAATGTGTCCTTTGTAAAGATATTTTTGCTGGTTTTTTATTCTTGTTTTTTGTAATTAAATATTTTAGTTCGTTAGATGGATCCTAAAGCGGTATAGGCTTTAAGTTCATCACGATAAATTAATTGCATCAAACTATAAAAAGTTTATCATTTGTATTATTTAACTAAATAACTAACTTACCATCACGCCGCATCCCGCAGGGGTAGGCAGAGAGAAGACCTCTCCTAACTTAGTTTAGTGATTAACCTAGTGATAATACACTATTCAACATTTGCCATTTTACCCATAATTGAAAAAAGACACGAAATGTGAGTAATGTAGTTCATTGTCAATTATATACAGAATTTTGAATGCTATACAGTCCACGATTTAATTATTTAAACCACAAATAACCGGCTGTAAACCCTGTAAATATCTAGACTTCCATATTTTCACCTCTCATATACTCCTTCATCTTTCATTATTAATTATGAAACTTGGGATTATTCACCCTACGGATGATAAATCAATTATTATGGGTCTTAACTTGAGATAATACATGTAATTTTTTTCTTCTTTTTATATATGAAAGAAGATGGAAGTCTGAGCATCCCACGACTTCCGACCTGATTCATATTTAGCTGGCTAAAGTGATCACTTTATACACATGGGTAAAACGTTCACCATTCTACCCATTATTGATTATCCATATTGATTCATCTTTATTTATTATTTTCTAAAAAAGCGAAATATTGTGTTCATTATTTTTTTTATTAACAAAAATACTTCAATTTCATACTATTTCTATGAGCCAAAGCGGCTCATTATTAGAAATAGGTATCAAATCGTGGTAAATTCGGTTCGAACCCAAAAACTCTGCCACCGCGAGAGTTCGCGACACTAACCACGGGACCACAACCCGATACCCTTTATCGAGATATGAATAAAAAATCTGGATAAGAATAACTCCAAAGTGGAGAAAATCCATAATATTTTTTTTTTGACATCTCATCAAAGATGAAGAAGAATATGGAAGTCTGGGCATTTACGGGACTGACAACCGTCATAGGCTGGTTTAAGTGATCACTTTACACGCGTGTAACATTCACCAACTCTACCCATCGTTGAAAACCACACTCCTCAAATTCTTAAAAGTTCTATATATATGTATATATAAACCAATTTTCGAACATTATTCTTGAATCACTAGAACTTTACTAGAGACATCTATTAGTTTGATGAAAAGAAGCTTTTTTATTGAGCAGAAACATTTTTATTAGTATGTGAGGTCCGAATATCGAATATCATAATATCTTAATAAATATTGTGTATTCTTAATACGTTATTTTATGTAATTATGCGCTTTCAAATAAATGTATTTTAAGAATTAAAGATAAACTAATATTAAACATCAATTTTAAATACAAATATTTAGGCACACATTAAAAATATTGTGTATTCTTAATACGTTACTTTATGTAATTATGCGCTTTCAAATAAATGTATTTTAAAAAGTAAAGATAAACCAATATTATACATTAATTTTACATACAAATATTTAGGCATACATTAAAAATATTGTGTATTCTTAATACGTTATTTCATGTTATTATGCGTTTTCAAATAAATGTATTTTAAAAAGTAAATATAAACTAATTTTATACATTAATTTTAAATACAAATATTTAGACACACATTAAAAATATTGTGTATTCCTAATACGTTCTTTTATGTTACTATGCGTTTTCACATAAATGTATTGTGAAAAGTAAAGATAAACTTATATTATACATTAATTTAAATAATAAATGTAATTGGATTAAATAATGCCATCTCACTCATTCATTTAAGTGTAATTCTTTAAATTAAATCTGTTTCCTGAGCGTGCAAGGTAACTAACTATGAATAACTCCATAATTTCTTAGTAAATATTTAGGCTCACTCAAAAATATTGTTTATTCTTTAGTCCGCCTCCGTAGTGTAATGGTCAGCACGCTCGGCTACCGTTCTGGAGGTCCCGGGTTCGATTCCCAAGGGGGGTAAAATAAATATAAGTGATTTTTTCACTGTAATATTTATTCAATATTACCATGGACTGGTACCTGAAGCGGAGGGATGATCACCCTTCCTTCATGTGTAAACGATCAAGATAACACTGCGTTTATATGACACAGTGCCCTATGCACCATTGGGGTGCGGATAAGGGTTTTAAAAAAATTCTTAAAACGTTATTTTATGTTAAAATACGTTTTTAAATTAATGTGTTTTTTATAAAGTGAAGATAAAATAATATTCTTCATTATTTTAAATAATAAATAAAATTGGATTCAATTATCTCACTCATTCATTTAAGGGCGATTCTTAAGATTAAATCTGTTTCCTGAGCGTGCAAGGTAACTAGGTAGTAAACGAAGTAGAAGAGGGAACAAGTTAGGGAAGAGATAGGAGCAGTTCCGTGACTCAAACTTTACTAGACAAACTTAAATTTGAACCAGAAATTTAAACATTTAATTTTGCATTAGCAACGAGTCCGGGAATTTAATAATTAACTTCTATCAGTGTAGATATCGCAACCAACCATTTATCATATAAATTGTATAAAAATGAATCATTATCATAACTTTAATAAAAGTATTCGAATGAACTATTTGACAGTGAAATTACATAGAATAGTTTGAACTGGGAAACAAATTTATAAATAATTTCTTGAATGTTTTTCGTAGATACTTTGTGGCACATTTTATAAACTTTATAAAATTTAACAACTTTTTTTAACCACTTTTTTAATATAAATAATATTAATAAAACCCTTATCCGCACCCCAATGGTGCATGGGGTACTGCGTCATATAAACACAGTGTTATCTTGATCGTTTACACATGAAGGAAAGGTGATCAGCCCTCCGCTTCAGGTACCAGTCCAGGGTAATATTGAATAAATATTACAGTGAAAAAATCACTCATATTTATTTTACCCCCCCTGGGAATCGAACCCGGATCCTCCAGAACAGTAGCCGAGCGTGCTGACCATTACACTACGGAGGCGGACGAATAAATTTGTAATATTAGTAAACTTTAACCAACCGGTTTCGACAAGAATCTTGTCATCATCAGGGTTTATTAAATTCTAAAATATTAAAAACATTAAAATACTCATAGTTAATTACATTCCCTTACCAAAACTTCCACACACTCCTTACCTTACTTTAGCAAAACTATGATTTTTTAAATATATTTTCAAATGGTGTACGGAGCGTGTTGAAGTTTTTGGTAAGAGAATGTAATTAACTATCAGTATTTTAATGTTTTTAATGTTTTAGAATTTAATAAACCCTGATGATGACAATGTTCTTGTTGAAACCGAGTGGTTAAAGTGTACTTATAATAAAAAAGTGGTTGAAACAAAGTTGTTTAATTTTATAAAGCTTAATAAATAATTATTCAATAATTAATAATAAAAGTCGAATATTAAGCTCCAGTTCCTATGTATGTAGTATTTACAAATGTGCATAATTTTTTTTGGTCTAAAAAATACTATACATTATTTAACCGAGAGGGTATTTTCAGTGCTTTAATTAAATGCAAAAAGAAATTCAGTACAATCATGAATCGTGTTTTTTTTTAAATATTTTTAATATAAAAAAAACCCCATATTTATTATACTGAATACTTTTACCCGGTATAACAAATTTATTTCATATATTTGTAAATGGATAAAACACAATGTAAATGGTTCAAACATTGATTCAATTTTATTTTACTTATTAGTTAACGAAAATTGCTATGAGCGATACATATAATTTTTTTATACTGGTATACAGTAACTTATGACTGTACTCTAATTTGGTATATTCTGATTGAAAATATATTTAAGAAAGTAACATTAAATCAATCAAACCATATTTACTATATAAACAATGTTAAAAACAAAATTTACCATAAAAACAGTGTAAAAAACCATATTTACCATATACACAATGTAAAAATAATATTTACTATAAACATAATGTAATACATATAGTAAAAAAAATATGTTTCTATGTAATAAATAAAATAAAAATATTAAAAAATTATAAAATAGCACATGGATATGTTTCTACGTATATCTATGAAAAATGGGTTGAGAAATATATCTTTCATAAATTTCAGGAAATACATTGTTTTTCATTAGCTTTCAGCGGGAGCTTTTCTCCAGTTGCATGGAAATGTTCTCGGAATTAGCACCTTTCAAATCCGCCTTTAATGAGAAATGCCGTCGCACAACTTGAATTCCCCTCATCACACATTTTGCTCGCAAATAGCTCTCGTATAGATATTATACAAGCCGCGAGAGTATTTAGCGAAGCTTCGGCTCGGACGTGGTCAATGAAAATGGTTTATGATTCAGACCTCCGTGGCTTCCGGCTCCATTAGAGTGCGTTGTAATTTACCGGAAATCCTTAATATGCATATGACTACACCCTCAAAACTTCATTTGAACGTATCAAAGGTAGAAAAGATAAAGTTATTAGTTGCGAATTGAGAACTTTCAACATTATCTTCAAATAAAAAATCAATTTATTGATTTGATAGTGAGATTGATTTGTCCGCCTCTGTAGTGTAATGGTCAGCACGCTTAGCTACCGTTCTGAAGGTCCCGGGTTCGATTCCCAGGGGGGGTCAAATAAATATAAGTGATTTTTCACTCTAATACTTATTCAATATTACCCTGGTCTGGACCTGAAGCGGAGGGCTAATCACCTTTCCTTCGTGTGTTAACGATCAAGATAACACTGTGTTTATATAATATAATGCAGTGCTCTATGCACCATTGGCGTGCGGATAAGAGTTTGAATTGAATTTAATTGATTTGATTCACATTATACCAACACGCCGTTTCCCAGCAGGGATAGGCAGGCCATTAGAGCGCGTTATAATAGAGCGGATATCCTTCCTTTGCATATGAATACAGCCTCAAAACTTCATTCGAACGCATCAAATGTAGAAAAGATACATCAATAAATTGGCGAATTGAGAATTTTCATCATCATAAAATTATTATAAAATTTTATTAATTGATTTGGCAGTCACATCGCATCATGGTAATATCTTACTACTTCTACTACCATCACCCTGTTTCCTTGCAAGGGTAGGCAGATAGCAAGGAACACCACACTCTTATGTCCTAACATACATTCCTAGCTTCTTTCCATCCTTCCATAAATCCAGTCATACAAGCCCTCCGATTACGAAGACTTTTGACACCACCAGATTCTAGGTTCTGATTAAGCTGGTCGTGCCAAGTCTTTTTCCGCCGTCCTCATTCTGTGCCCACATTCGTCACGTATACATTCTTAGTCATTCTCTCGTTATCCATTTACTCTACATGTCCATACCACCTTAAGGAAATCTTTTATTTATTTTTTTAAACTTTTTTAAATGTGTTTTATCAAAAGGAATGAATTACGTAACACATGAGTACCTTCCTGCACAGCTTTCAAAATAATAAAAATTAAAAACCATGAAAGCGCCGCCATTTTTTATCCTCTTGACGGGGTGTTATAAAACAGCTGTCGCGAGAAAGGTGAAGTTTCTATGACAAGTGCCTCCTACATCGGTACGGACACGTCGGATGAGTTATGAAAAATTGCACAATGGTAGGTGAGTTTCCACTTTACCGAGATTTTTTTTATGAAAATATGAGTTTCGATTTCTTACGGACAATTTTTTTTAAACGTTTATGTTTGAATTTTTTTTGACATCTCATCAAAGATGAAGAAGAATATGGAAGTCTGGGCATTTACGGGGCTGACGACCGTCATAGGCTGGTTTAAGTGATCACTTAACATACTTAACTTTACATCACTTTACGTACGTGTAACATTCACCAATTCTACCCATTATTAACAATAACACTACTCAAATTCTTGGAAGTTCTGTAGATATATATAAATATATATATATGAAACAATTATGAAACATTGTTCTTTAATCACTAGAACTTCACTAGAGACATTTATTGGTGAGATGAAAAGAAGCTTTTTATTGAGCAGAAAAAGGTTTATGTTTATGTTGAATAAAATAGGAATCCAATTATATGGTTTGCCTTATAGAAACGGATCTTTTAAATTACTAATTTTTAGTGGTGCCACCTATCAACTAATTTTAGAGTCGGAAAGGAAGATATATGAAAATACTAAGGTTTTGTCAAATTTCACGAAGTTCGCAACGTTAGAAGCGAAGTGATTACAATTAGACAGAAAAATAGGAGAGCTTAGGTATATTATGTATTGTATATACAAATGTGTACCATTAGAATAAATGCTTAATAATCTTACTCAATCCTGCGTCACTAATCATTACATAAAAAGGAAAAAAAAAACTTGTTTTGATGAGCAGTCTTAACGGTTTACCCTACACATATTAATTATTGTTTTTTAATATAAAAATGGAAATCCGCACAGCCGTGATCACCTTTATTATAATAATAAGTAGGTACAGTTACATAAATTAGCGCCATATCTTAACGCCTTGTAGGAAACAA